>NC_090295.1:935000-1235000 GCF_037392515.1 Haliotis asinina | reverse complement strand
GATGCTTTGACATCAAGGTGCTCTGTGTGATGCCTTGACATCAAGGTGCTCTGTAGGATGCCTTATTTGACATCAAGGTGCTCTGTGTGATGCCTTGACATCATGGTGCACTGTATGATGCCTTGACATCAAGGTGCTCTGTATGATGCCTTGACATCAAGGTGCTCTGTGTGATGCTTTGACATCAAGGTGCTCTGTGTGATGCTTTGACATCAAGGTGCTCTGTAGGATGCCTTAATTGACATCAAGGTGCTCTGTGTGATGCCTTGACATCAAGGTGCTCTGTGTGAAGCCTTTACATCATGGTGCTTTGTATGATGCCTTGACATCAAGGTGCTCTGCATGATGCCTTGACATCAAGGTGCTCTGTGTGATGCCTTGACATCAAGGTGCTCTGTGTGATGCCTTGACATCAAGGTGCTCTGTATGATGCTTTGACATCAAGGTGCTCTGTGTGATGCTTTGACATCAAGATTTTCTGTATGATGCCTGTATGATGCCATTCTCTGTATGTTCCTGACATTATCAAGATTCTCCATATGAGGCCATGTCATTGTACAGACATGTAAAGCCCTGCCATTATGAAGATTCTCTGTGTAAGGCCCAGTCATTGTCATGATTCTGTGTATAATGCCCTGTCTTCAAGATTCTATGTATAATGCCCCATCGTTTTGAAGATTCCCTATATAATGCCCCATCATTTTGAAGATTCCCTGTATAATGCCCTGTCTTCAAGATTTCCTGTATAATGCCCCATCATGTTGAAGATTCCCTGTATAATGCCCTATCTTTAAGATTCCAGGTATAATGCCCCATCATTTTGAAGATTCCCCGTATAATGCCCTGTCTTCAAGATTCCCTGTATAATGCCCCATCATGTTGTAGATTCTCTGTATAATGCCCTGTCTTCAAGATTCCCTGTATAATGCCTTGTCATCAAGATTACCAGTATAGTGCCCTGTCTTCAAGATTCCCTGTATAATGCCCCATCATGTTGTAGATTCTCTGTATAATGCCCTGTCTTCAAGATTCCCTGTATAATGCCTTGTCATCAACATTACCAGTATAGTGCCCTGTCATTATCAAGATTCTCTGTGTAAGGCCCTGCCGTCAAGATACTCTGTATAAGGCCCTGCCATCAAGATACTCTGTATAAGGCCCTGCCGTCAAGATACTCTGTATAAGGCCCTGTCATCAAGAATTTTGATGTTATACCATCATTATCAAGATACTCTGTATAAGGCCCTGTCATCAAGAATTTTGATGTTATACCATCATTATCAAGATTCTCTGTATAAGGCCATGTCATTATGAAGATTCCCTGTATAAGGCCCTGTCATCAAGATTCTGTGCCCTGTGTTGTTATTATTAACTCTAAAATGCCCTATTCTGCCTTTCCCTTCATGTATAAGGGTGTAAAACAAAGATCCTATATCTATGGCAACAGTGTCTCGCTGTAGAAAACAATTTGTCATCAAAGAATGTTTAATTTCTAGTTTCCAGAACTTGATGATAACGACTTCAAGGTCATGATAATTGAATTGATAGTGCCATGACCTATGAGGCTTCAGTTGTGAGAAGGCAAGCTAAACCAAAGGCACAATGAAGGACCAACCAATCACACACTTTGATTGTCAGAGAAACAGGAAATAGGTCACAGCACAGGTTTGTTTTCAAACAGAACGATCAAAGAAAAGTCCAAACCCACCCACTTCATTTGGAAAATTAGATAATGCCTCATTTCCACCAGCACAGTGTTGAAATATCTGAAAGGAGACTGCTAATAGGCACAATTACTGTTGTAACAGTACCTGGTACACGTCCACAGCATGGTGTTGACCTTTCAGAAGGTGGCAGTCATCTCTCATTGCTGCAAATATTTTGGACTAGCATCATGTGAGACCATGGTCTCAGCTGCTGGTCTTGACAACATGCTCCATGCAAGAACTCACTGGTGACAACCAATGAATTTTATGGCCAGAAATAACTTTTTTTTTTTCGGGGGAGATGGAAGTAACTATTTGGTGACCGTACAAAGGTTTGGATCATGTGATGAGCTAAATTTCCTGTAAACCTAAAATAATTTCTGTTTTAATGAAAGACCTTGCCTATAGGTAGGTCATGTGTCCAACTTTTTGTGACCCAAAATAAGTCCTGCCTTAGTTACGCTTTTCAAGGCCTCGGCCATGTGATCAACATTTTATGGGTTGTTGCATGCTGAAGTATCCATGTCAGTGCCATACTGGTCAAGCCATCACAGACTGGAGTTCTTTTTGCAGGGTTCTGACAGATTTGTTCTGGAATACTTCCACCTGAAGCTGACCCACGATGGGTTAACAAACCATGGTATAACTGAAATACTCTCCCATTTAACTGTCAAGTCATGTTGTAACAGAAATACTCTCATTTGTAGCTGTCAAGTCATGTTATATCTGAAATACTCTCATTTGTAGCTGTCACATCATCTTGTAACAGAAATACTCTCATTTGTAGCTGTCAAGTCATGTTATAACTGAAATAATCTCCCATGTAGTTGTCAAGTTGTGTTATAACTGGAATACTGTCATTTGTAGCTGTCAAGTCATGTTGTAACTGAAATACTACTACCCATGTAGCTGTCAAGTCATGTAATATCTGAAATACTCCCCTGTGTAGTTGTCAAGTCATGCTGTAACTGAAATACTCTCTTTGTAACTGAAATACCTGTGTAGTTGTCAAGTCATGTTATAACTGCAATACTACCCATGTGGCTATCAAGTCATGTTGTATCTGAAATACTCCCATATGTAGCTGTCAATGGTAGGATGCAACAAATGGCTGATACTTTCCACTAAGTTGTGAACTTGATGACATGATGAATGTGTTTGTGGCTACAGGTCTGCCCTCCAGCAACAGATGGAATTACTTCAAGAAAACATGCAACAAACATGATTGCTGTCAGTGTTGAAATAAGTCTCCATACACACCTGTAACATGTAAGATAGCTGGTATCAAACAGGTGTTGGAGTCAATTCCTGGCTCTTGATTGGCTACTCCATGGTGATAACCTCAGGTCAAACTATGAATATTTCCCTCTTTGTACTCATATTGATGCATGATTCTTGCTCCTTTTGAAGTTACTTAAATCCCCATCCAAACTTTATGACATTAGAGCTTTAATAAACATTCTGATACCTTGTTCTAATGAGCATTATTGCTGTGCTCATCAACTGGTATGATGGAAATGTTCGTGTAGAGCTTCACTCTAGGTATAGGTAGCGAGTTATAGGTGGGATAATGACACAAAGTCTGTTGTGTTATTTGTTATTGCGCTGCTGTGATTGTGAATGTAGACAGAATGCATGCTGATTCTATCCGAAAAGCCTTTGGGTTGTTTAATGAACAGATTCCAACAGCCATGACTATGGGATAACTATCACTATTGCTCATGAGATACGGGATTGGGTGGTCTGACTCACAGACATAGTTGACAGATGTCATCACATCACATTTGGATAGATAGATATTCATGCTGTTTGATCACTGGATTGTCCAGTCCAGACTTGATTATTTACAGACTATCATATATATAATTATATGAGTGAGGCGTTAGACAACCAACCAATAAACAGGAAAACATTTGCTACGTTTTGAAACAACTTATCGAAAAAAAACTGAAATCTGGCAGAAAGCTCATGTAGTAATTTGGGTTGGTGGGGTAGCTCAGTGGTTAAAGCATTCAGTCATAATTCTGAAGACCTGGGTTTGATTCTCCACATGGGTACAATGTATAAAGAACACTACTGGTAAAACCAGACTCTCTCACTCATGTAGTATTAGCTATAACTCATGGATCTGCATGAATGGCCAGTGAATTAGGGTTAATCCACACTGTTTGATAACACTTATACTGACCGTTCTCTGTATTTGGTGCATGTTTTATGAATCTGGTCTTGTTTTCAGGAGAAATTCCATACTGATATAACCAAAGTACTTTCGGTTTAAGGTAGATTAGTCCATTGTACTACTACTGACTTATATTTGGTACACATCTATTAAATCTGGTGTTGTTTTCAGGAGAAAAACCATATCGATGTAACCAAGATGGGTGCGACCGAGCGTTTGCCCAACTGTCCAACCTGCAACATCATCTACGTAACCATGACGACCAGGTGAAGAAAGCGACAAACAAGCAGTTCAAATGCGTCATCTGCCATCGCAGCTACACCAATGAGAGCAGCCTCAAGTCACATACACTCAAGGTGATTTGTCAGTCCTGAACAGGAAGTAGCCATTGTTTTTTTCAAATTAATTCAAATCCTTCTCTGCAGGTGACTTGCATCTTGTGACTTTTATCACAAAAAATTGCTTCGCACTGAGGTCTTCATGTGTTGCTCATCATCTTTTAGTGGGTTGTTTATCTGTAAATATAACCCATGCTTGTCGTACGAGGCCACTAGCAGGATTGGGTGGTGAGGCTTGCTGACACATGTCATCTTTTAGTGGGTTGTTTATCTGTAGATATAACCCATGCTTGTCATACGAGGCCACTAGCAGGATTGGGTGGTGAGGCTCGCTGACACATGTCATCTTTTAGTGGGTTGTTTATCTGTAAATATAACCCATGCTTGTCATACGAGGCCACTAGCAGGATTGGGTGGTGAGGCTCGCTGACACATGTCATCTTTTAGTGGGTTGTTTATCTGTAAATATAACCCATGCTTGTCATACGAGGCCACTAGCAGGATTGGGTGGTGAGGCTCGCTGACACATGTCATCTTTTAGTGGGTTGTCTATCAGTAAATATAACCCATGCTTGTCATACGAGGCCACTCGCAGGATTGGGTGGTGAGGCTTGCTGACTTGGTTGACACATGTCATCTTTTTCCAGTTACGCAGATCAGTGCTCATGCTGTTGATCACTGGATTGTCTGGTCCAAACTCGATTATTTACAGACAGCCACCATATAAACAAGGAAAAAACATGCAGTGTGAGATGAACGAACAAGATTAGATACCATATATTTGTATTATAAATTGAGTACTGTAAAGAAAAATGCTTATAGTGGTAACTACATAGTAAATAGGTTAACACATGGTAAATAGGTTAACACATGATAAATTGGTTAACATGTAAATAGGTTAACACATGATAAATTGGTTAACATGCAAACAGGTTAACACATGATAAATTGGTTAACATGCAAACAGGTTAACACATGGTAAATAGGTTAACACATGATAAATTGGTTAACACATGGTAAATTGGTTAACACATGGTAAATTGGTTAACATGTGGTAAATTGGTTAACATGTAAATAGGTTAACACATGATAAATTGGTTAACATGCAAACAGGTTAACACATGATAAATTGGTTAACATGCAAATAGGTTAACACATGGTAAATAGGTTAACACATGGTAAATAGGTTAACACATGATAAATTGGTTAACACATGGTAAATTGGTTAACACATGATAAATTGGTTAACACATGGTAAATAGGTTAACACATGGTAAATAGGTTAACACATGATAAATTGGTTAACACATGGTAAATTGGTTAACACATGATAAATTGGTTAACACATGATAAATTGGTTAACACATGGTAAATTGGTTAACACATGGTAAATTGACCAACTACTTACAACATCTGATTAGCAATGCAAGCACTTCTTAAGGTTACATATAATCACTAGCTTTGACTGGTGCTAAATAAATAGTGAAAAATGCTATGTTTTTGGGGAATAAGTTATTAAGTAGCCATCTATGGATAAGTAATTCTGCATGTAGAGCTTCAAAGACTGAAAGTACAGGGCAGTTCTACAGTATGGAATGAACCGATTGAAGTAATGGTACAAACTACAATATTTTTCAAATGGAAGTGATTAGATAACACTCCACAAGTGATAGCAATATTGTTAGGTGTTCACATTGATTGGTTCTGAGTTTTAACTTGGATTTGGGGGCATTTAGGGCCTGTCCTAACTTTGAATCCCACAGTATATTAGCACTATCTGCTTACGACCTACACAAGCCCAGAATCCAGTACTGGTTGATTTGGTACCAGTTGATATTGGGATATCCAGTGGTTTGACCATTGGTGGCTTTGGGCCAATTTGATATTGGAATCTCCAGTTATGTGACCATTGGTTGCTTTGGGCCAATTTGATATTGGAATCTCCCGTGAGGTGACCAATACCAATGTATGGGCCACCGCCATACGCCTGAGCAAGGCACTAAACAGCCAACCAACAATCTTCAAGTAAAACTTTGTTGTCCTGACCATCCAAGAATGAGGGAGTAAAATTTTATGACACTTTTGGGAATATTCCACAATATCATGATGGGGAACACCAGAAATGGGCTTCACACATTGTACTCATGAGGGAATTGAACCCAGGCCTTCTGAATGATTGGCAAACACTCTAACCACTAGGCTACCCTACTGCCCCTGACCAACCTAGAAACATTATGAAGTAACTTGTGATTCAAACCCTTAGTGACTCGAATGATCCAAAGCCTGGAAATGATCCAGAGCCATCTACCGAAAGGTGAAACTGGTGGTCCTCAAGGAAATGTCATCCTTCCTTTCTTATTCTAACAAGTCTTGTACAGACTAAAGTTTAGTTCACAGTAGGAATACAGCATGGTGATGGGCGGCAACTCTGTATAGTGAAGAGCAGCACCTTAGACAACTGGGTAGACTTGCTCAAGTTTCTAAGATAATAATTAGTCATTTGAATGATAATTTCTATCAAATTTTGTATAAATGACAGGTTCTCCTTGACTAGATTGCATCTGTAAGGATAGAATTACTGTATACTCAATACAGCCATGAGGCAAGGCTAACATCTGGGTTGCTTGTGCCCATACTTCATGAAGCTGGCTGGCATGGTGAATCTCGGTGCACAAAGAGTGATTGCTTCCATTCGCATCAGCAGTGTTAATGAGGAGGTTGTTGTGTAGTAATTACAGGTTGTGAATGCACACTGAAAGCAGTGTTTTCTTGACACCGGCCTCAGGTCCAACATATTTCTGCACTGTATTCAGTGTAATTACTGCCCTTGGCCAGTATCGGCTTCCATTCAGAGAATTTTCTTGAAATAACAAATTAAATGGTTTCAAGTTCAGGCTTGTTTATAACAGAGGACGTCAACAGCAAGATTGGAAGTTATAACAATATGCTGAAGTATGGACAAAGGAAGGTTATGAAAGGATAGATGGTTATGTTCTGTTAATTCCAGAACAATGGCGGAATAGATGAGTATGTTCTGTATGCTGCAGAACAATGGATGGAGGGAAGTTTGAGGGCTGAACCTGTAGTTTTGTTCATCTTTTGTACTTCTTGCTTGATATCAAACCATGAGTTGAAATGGTTCACTAGCCTCGTGCTGAAGTGCTTCACACACCACTGAATGCCGAAGTCAGTTTTCCAAAATATGTACAGTGTGTGATGCAAATTTCTGGTGATTTTGTGTGAATTTACTGAGCACTCACTATCTCACTCACTTGTGAACATAATAAACAATGTTGGATCTGACCTAGGAGATGGATAGTCTCTCTAGATGAATGCTTACACTGAGTCATTCAGACAATACTTCAACTTATATACTTATGGCAAACGGCTACCTGAGCAGCACTGACAGCAGGGCATCTTCAACTATGATTGTTTTGGAGTGTCTGCTTAAAGTTTTATTCTATACTAATAAGCAGATGTGTTGGTTTTTTTGTTTTCTTTTCATTTTCTTTCCTTCATGAATTTATATATGCATTGTATACATGTAACAAACTGAATATTATCCATGCTGATAAGAAACAAGAAATGGCAAACCTCTCCCTGGCCATGATGTCCCAAAGATGGCCCTTCTACAGGAGGCCTGACGTCAATAGCCTTCCAGGCAGTGTAGTCCTGATTCATCAACTGATAATGTGCTTGTCACAGGTACATAAGGAAAAAATGATTTTCTAGAAAATAAATTTGATGTATTGATTTGTCATTATATTTATGTAAATGTTGCGTCATCAGTGGCCATTTTCCTCTTATGAAGACAAATCGCCATGACAGCCGCTGCCAGCTGTCAGTGGATTCTTTTTGATAGGTTCACTTGGAATACTATTTGGGACATTATTTATTCAAAATTAAGATGTATATATCACGTAGGACTCTAACTGAAAGTAAATGCCATAAATGGACATATATATCAGCATGAAAAATGGCCATGGTAATTGATTTATTCTGGTTATTTTCCTTCTCGTTTTGTATTGCTTCAACAACCTGTCTCTCTCGTGGCTGGAAGCATGGTTGGCCCAGTTGGCGAAGGTCCAGAGTTGTGTCCCCTGGATATGCCAGATTGTAGGTTTGAATCCCACCCTGTATAAAATGGGTTTTGTGGTAACCATGTGGAACATGGTCCACTACAGGCTGTCTACCTGCATGACGTTCTCCTTTGGTGTAAGTGGGGTGCTATTCCAGGCACCATTAAATTCAACTCACTCATTGTCAGTCTCACTCTCTTACTCACTCACTCACTCACACACTCACTTTATGATTTGAAACTTGTGAAGATCGGGGTTGAAACTGCACTTCAGTAACCCATGCTTGTCACAAGAAGCGACAAACACGATCATGTATTCAGGCTCACTGATGAATGAGTGTGAAGCCCATTTTCTGGTGTCCCCCGCCTTGATATTGCTGGAATATTGCTAAAAGCAACATAAAGCTAAAACTCACTCACTCACTGATGAATGCACTTACTGTTGATCACTGGATTGTCTAGTCCAGTATGATTCCAGACAGACCAATGCTATATAGCTGGCATTTACCAATCTTGACTGGTAGTTCGGTTTGTAGGTTAACACGGCACTGAGCAGTATTACAGCTGTATGACAGCTGTTGGACCAAACAATCCAGTGATCAGGTCCATAAGAATTGATCTGCTGGAATTGGGTTATAATGGCATGTATCAATGAAGTCATCAAACCAAACCAGTCTTGTTAGATTGCTGATGACCAATTCTAACCCAGGTCTTCGCGGATTTTACCACTTTTGAAAAACCAAGCGTTGTGCTTACAAACTTAGAATCAAAACAAAACCACCTAGGACTTAAACCCACAACAATTTCCATCAGTCAAAGAGAGACAACTCTGGATACCAAACTGAGTCACCATAGATGACTTGAAGGATCATTCCACCATATACAAGAATACATCTTTACATAGATATATAAATATATGGTTCATCATACTCAGCCAATTTTATTTCTTATCACCCACAGACTTTTGTCAGTGAAGACGGCAGATGGCTGCTGGTATTTTGTCCTCAAACTATTGGCAACTGATGTTAAGAAAAACTCTTTTACTCTGCGAAACACAATGTCTTTATGAGAATAATCAATACATGTTCCGTATACAGGGAACAAAATAACATGGCAAGACTCATTACGTAATATAAAATGTTAATTACTTGTTCAGGGTTTTGCCAGAGGATAGAAGGAAAAGGAAGAGATATCGGTTTGCTTTCATTCGGCTTTTTGCTCATCTGAACACGATGGTAGTCTTGAGCCAGTCCGTTCCTCTGGGGATGTCAGGTGAATGTAGACTGTTACACGATAACAAGATATGTACAAAACTGCAGGTAAAAATGGCAGTAGGGTTGTAATCATGCTTAAAGGGTTCAAATTGTCCTTTTATAATCCTGCCTAAAACATTTATATTGTTGCTTGATCCTCAACCAGCACATGTGGAACTGGAGATAGGTAAAATATTCACAGACCAACAAGATCTAAGATCCAGTCTGTTTGACACAAATTCTGATAATTTTCTGTGTGACAGATAAAGCGTATCTTGGAAGTTTTACATTTTCAACCCATCCTGATGAATGCTTTAACTAATTTATGTAAATGTAAGAAATACCAGAAAGAATACTATTTAGACCAACACTTTGTGCAGGTGAGGTGGCCATGTGGTTAAGGTGTTCGCTTATCACACCTAAGACCTGGGTTTCATTCTGCACGTGGGTACGATGTGTGAAGCTCATTTACGGTATGATGCTGGGGTATTGCTAAAAGTGGAAAAAAGTATACTTTGTGACGCAGTCACTTATCCTCAAATGCCACATATTTTACCAGAGACAAGTGTAAACTTTGCTGATACAAATAACACTGGATACATGGGAGTTTGGACCTTCTTGAAAAAAAGTCACAAGCAGTGATTACATGTGCTGTGTGAGTTACAATAGAACATAAGTCTCAGGTTTTACATTTTCAGCCAAAACTGATGTGTGTTTAGAAAAACTCTTGAACTATCCAAAAAGAGTGTGCGAGGTTAGTTTTATGCCGCACTTATCAACAGTCCAGGTCTATGGTAAATAGTCAAGTCTAGACCAGATGATCAACATAATAAACATTGACCAATGCAGTTGGGATATGATAACACATGTCAACCAAGTCAGCAAGCGTGACCACGTGTTAGTCGCATCTTACAACACGCATGGGTTACTGATGAAAAATATACTGACTTTTAACCAAAAATCACTATCTTGATCTTACAGGTAGAATGTAAGAGCTCCCTGTATGTTTCACTTGTAAGGTACTCTCTCTCCGTTACCTGCTGGCAAGATTCTTACAGTGCTACAGTCAGTAGTGACAGAAGGGTTTACAGACCTGCCTGAAATTATTGTACAGGGTCTTGTACAATGTTATGCAGGGTTTATACACAGGTTTGTTGTACAGGGTTGTTGTGCAGGTGTGTTTTACAGGGTTGTACAAGTTTATTCTACCGGGTTGTTGTAGAGGGTTGTACAAGTTTATTGTACACGGCTGTTGTACAGGGTTGTTGTACAAGTTTATTGTACAGGGTTATTGTACAATTTTTGTGCCCAAAGTTCAGTGTGGGGGCAGGCAACCTCCACCTACAGATATGTAGGAAGAGACAAGGTTCACCAATACAAGAGTTGTTTGGAAAATATTGAGGAATGTAACTCTGCTCCCATTTGTTGCATTGTGTTCACCAATACAAGAGTTGTGTTGAAAATATTGTGGAACGTAACTGTGCTGCCATTTGTTGCGTTGTGTTCACCAATACAAGAATTGTGTTGAAAATATTGGGGAACATCACTCTGCTGCCATTTGTTGTGTTGTGTTCACCAATACAAGAGTTGTGTGGAAAATATTGGGGAATGTAACTGTGCTGCCATTTGTTGCATTGTGTTCACCAATACAAGAGTTGTGTTGAAAATATTGTGGAACGTAACTGTGCTGCCATTTGTTGCGTTGTGTTCACCAATACAAGAATTGTGTTGAAAATATTGGGGAACATCACTCTGCTGCCATTTGTTGTGTTGTGTTCACCAATACAAGAGTTGTGTGGAAAATATTGGGGAATGTAACTGTGCTGCCATTTGTTGCATTGTGTTCACCAATACAAGAGTTGTGTGGAAAATATTGTGGAACGTAACTGTGCTGCCATTTGTTGCGTTGTGTTCACCAATACAAGAATTGTGTTGAAAATATTGGGGAACATCACTCTGCTGCCATTTGTTGTGTTGTGTTCACCAATACAAGAGTTGTGTGGAAAATATTGGGGAACATCACTCTGCTGCCATTTGTTGTGTTGTGTTCACCAATATAAGAGTTGTGTGAAAAATATTGGGGAACGTAACTGTGCTGCCATTTGTTGCATTGTGTTCACCAATACAAGAGTTGTGTTGAAAATATTGTGGAACGTAACTGTGCTGCCATTTGTTGCGTTGTGTTCACCAATACAAGAATTGTGTTGAAAATATTGGGGAACATCACTCTGCTGCCATTTGTTGTGTTGTGTTCACCAATACAAGAGTTGTGTGGAAAATATTGGGGAACATCACTCTGCTGCCATTTGTTGTGTTGTGTTCACCAATATAAGAGTTGTGTGGAAAATATTGGGGAACGTAACTGTGCTGCCATTTGTTGCATTGTGTTCACCAATACAAGAATTGTGTTGAAAATATTGGGGAACATCACTCTGCTGCCATTTGTTGTGTTGTGTTCACCAATACAAGAGTTGTGTGGAAAATATTGGGGAACATCACTCTGCTGCCATTTGTTGTGTTGTGTTCCAGGAAACTTCCAGTTATTTTGTTCCAGTCCTGTTTTTCTTCTGGTGACGTTTTGAGGTTTGTCTGCAATGCTGGTGTTCATCGTTTTATCAAGGAGGTTAGGGTCTAAGACCTGCATCTGTCTTGGGGTGATTCCACATGAAGCTGACATGCCATGGTATAACTGGAATACCGTTCACTGCAGTGATAAGCCCAATATACTCAACCACTCACTCACTCAAATGAACCTTAATGTGTAAGTAATGCAGACATTGTTGTACCACCAGATCACCAGTAACATGGAGAATGCCGACGAAAATTGTGAATGGTTCCCAGCTGTACATTTTGCACTGCACCAAAACCATGTTTTCATTTGCCAGAATTTTAAAATTTAATGGTTTTAAATTTTTTGCAATGTCTGAAATCTTTACGACCCTTAATGCTGTCATCTATTTTGCAGCTGTTTTATGCATACTTTAAAGACATTATGTTTCTATGAAACACCATTGGAAAAACATTTTCCACGAGTAGTTTGTGGTAATTATAGATAATGTGTCATTAAGTTTCAACGATTCAATTAAAAAAACATCCATAGCATTAGTTCTCAATCAGATTTGAAAAAAAAAATGATAAATGGACAGCTACTTTTTTAATTGTATTTTTTTTTTGACAATTTTTTACAATTATCATGAGAATATGGTGAAAACAAACATTGACTATGTATTTCAATACTTATCACAAGATGCATTGCAACAAAATGACAGACAAATGTATGCAATGCCGTGAGCAGGTAATGTGCCTGGATCTGAGCGCCATTTAAAGGTCACATGCAATGTGAAGTACAACTTTGCAGATTCTGATTCTTTTTGGTATGCACTTACCAAAACAAATCATCAAAATTGCATACTCAACCGATTCAAACGATTCACTAATTTTACCCCAGCACTGGGGGAAAAAAGTGGTTTCAACATCTGTGCTGCACTGCGCCCATATGAATGCGCAGTGTATAGGTTTCGTGGAGCTTCACTCACTGTGAGGTCGTGGTTGTGTACACAAACAAGTAAATAATCTACTCATTGCTTAAAAATAACATGTTGATTGTGATAAGCAGCATCTGTCACAGAGAAAACTCCATGTCTGGTTTATTGGCCCCCATATATCTGCCTGCCTGACTGCTAATAACAATATGCAATGCACAACTTCAATCATTGACCACATGCAACTTGAAATTAACACCTATCAGGGCCCGCTTGCACAGAGCAATCTTAGTTACAATCAATCTTTGGTCCCTACAATCAACTTTACAATCACCATTCAATTGCCCTAATCCACTTACACAAAGACGATCTTAAGACAGCGTGGATTTAAGTTTGCAATCTTAAATAAGATCGAACTGTTCAACGTTGGACGTAGAAATTTCTTAAACTCGACTCTGTCTACACTTGTCTTCAAGTGCGCATAAGCGCAAATAAAACTTGGAACTGGTTACTGCACACTCAAATGACATTCCTTCCTTAATCGCAGCTTGCAGATTTTTTCATGTAAATGAAACAAAAAAAACCCCAAAAAAACCAAACCCACAAATCTTTGAAGGAAATGGTAACATTGAAGAAGGAAGTGATATCATGGAAGGTAACACATATAATCACTCGTATGCGTACCTCAGGGGTTATTCTCTAAATTTTCTACATTCTAATTTTTTTTTATGAACTTAAAATGTGATACTGCAACCACAGAAATATCATGTTTTATGCAAGTATTGAAATACAAACAAATACATTAACAAATTGGGTCTTGAGTTATTGACCTAATAATCATGAAATTAAAAGATAGCACATAAATAAAATTTCCTTATGATATAACACCTAAATCTACCATGATTTGTCAGTGACTGTCAGTTAAACATAGTTTGGCATCTGGTCGGTGTTATTCGGAGTAAAATCTTAAATATATCCCACAAGCATTAGATTTGTAAAGATATGAAAGAGTAACATGCCTGTGGGAGTGTTGTGGAAAATTCATAACTGGGAAATATGAAAACGTTATTATTTCGTGTGTGTTGTATGTGTTGTTGAATACTCATCCACAGTATATTAATTACTTTATGTTATTTTGTTGATAATTATTGTTTCCTTTTGTTAAAAAACGTTTTATGCAAATTTCACATACACCAGCAAGGGTATTTTTCCTGTTTGAAGAATGCTTGTATTATATTTAAAATGCATAGATTAAAACTCTTGTCTCTCGTCAAATTCAATTTTTACAAGTAGAAAAAAACATAATTTTGTATGTTACCCAACTAGATTATTCCAATGATAAACTAAGACAAAATTATTAACCGAAAAGAAATATGTGGATATTTGTTCTGTCACAACAGAACATGCATTGTATTTGGGCATAGCAGAGTTTACGACAACGGCATAATCTGCAAAGGGAAACCACTCCCATCTTGTGTAAAAACTAATTGAAAAGGTCATGGCAACTGCTAATCGCATGCAGATACCTTTCGTTACTATCCTTTCCTTGTTTATCAAAAAGGTATGGTGTTCATACTTTTTCCAATGCTGAATCGGGTGAGAATTGTACTCTAGGATATCGACTCAATAATGATGTTGTTCACTACCCCAGATAACGATATTTGAGACATTAAATCGATGTTGCATTCTCCGTGTTGTTGAAGTGTTGAGGCGAATCATACAGTTTTATGCAATATAAAAGCAATCCCCAAACGCAAAGCTAATTATTTGCGTGAAACTGACAACAACGTGAACGCCATTTTGCTACTGACTACAATGATCTTAGCTCCTTACAATTGGTTCCGACCAGTTGTAAATTTTGATTGTAACTAACAATGATCTTAGACTACAATCACTTTGTGCAAGTGGATAGCAATTGTAGCCGAAGCCTAAGATCGCAATCTTAAGTATTTACAATAATTGTAGCTCTAAGATCCTCTTGTGCAAGTGGCCCCAGGCTTATATGCCATAAACAGAGAGCCGGGTAAGTGTATCGGCAAATGAGCCAGCCAATGAAAAGACTTCATTACACTTGAGTGCAGCTTTAACAGGGTTCGGTATCCCAGGTCACACAGTAGATCCAAGTACACAATATTGCACTTATGATTAAATGTTTATAATTTTGTTTATTTGTTTTAATGTTTGAATTATGTTTGATTTTTTTATTGCATGTGAACTTTAAGAGGATTATTACTATAACCATTACATATCTTAGCAGATAAATTTCAAAACAAACTTAACCCACACACATACTGAAGTAGGTTGTCTCTTCTTCCATTACTGAACAGTAATATCTTGAAAAGTATGTGTAAACAAAATTGCATAAACTTTGCCCAAGCTTTGATGTATACATTATATCCTCCAACAGTCTATGTGGAGCAATTTGCTTGGCAGAGTTGCTTCCCTTAGTTGTACCTGAATCTGCTGTGCAAACCTGATAAGTTCTCATGACTTGCATCATTCCTGATACCCCCAGTGTATACATACCAATAAGTTCCCACTAAAACCCTGGACACGTTTGGGTCAGCACAATAATTTTATTACCTCCCTTTGCTGGCTCCACATTCTCACAGTAACGCCTCAGCTAAGCCAAGTTTGCCATTGTCAAACAACAAAGATAGCAGTCACAGCTCTGAAAGTTTACTCGCAGTGTGACTCAGATTTGGGGGAAATCATACAGACAAATAATTGATTGGTCCAAAAAAATATAAGTAAGAATTCCTCCTACATCTTTCAGAGAACCTGTGCGTGGTTTGTGTTGCCAAGTTTAATAAGTTAGATAATTCAAAAAGTGAAATCAGGTTGTGATTGGTATGCGCAACTTCCTAATGTAGACTCCTATTTGCATGAAAAGCCAGCCAAGGGAGATAATATGTTTATCGGGCTGAGCATCCAGGGTATAGTGGAGATAGTGGTACAGTATACCCAGGAGATATCGAGGATGGACATACATCACTTCTATCTTGCCTCCCTGAGTAAATCGACATGCCATGAAATATTGTTCCTTAATGTATTAAACCAACCCATTCAGTGCCAGAAGCAATACCAATATTGGCAATATAAAAATATTGATATAGATTTCAAAAACCTGATCTCATGAACTGAGACAAAAGCCCATATGGATCAGTAATTAAATGAAGGACATTTCATGTGAGGCATTAAGGTTTAGACAATTGTAGGTTAATAAATCTATTGGATATTGAACCTTCCATTAGTCTTTGTTCAAGAAGAAGCAATAACATCAGCATTTCATGTTTAGCAATGAAGGAAGTGTATGAAGACGACGATGCAGACATGGAACATTATATGTTGTAGTTTGCTCTGTGCCATGCTTGTGTGGGTTGATTCAAATAGAAACCATGTTTACCTGAAACAATAGTCTGTGTTCCTTGTTGAGATGTCTTAGATATGGGAATAGGGCAGGCAATCACTATGGCTTCCAGTTTTGCTCTCTCCTTTTGTTTGTTGTAGTTGGGCTCTCTCTTGTTGTGTGTTGTAGTTGGGCCCTCTCTGTTTTTGTGTTGTAGTTGGGCTCTCTCCTGTTGTGGGTTGTAGTTGGGCCCTTTCATTACGTGGGTTGTAGGTGGTCCTTCTCATTATGTGATTTGTAGTCGGGCCCTCTCCTTTTGTAGGTTGTAGTTGGGCCCTCTCATTACGTGGGTTATAGTTGCGCCCTCTCCTTTTGTGGTTTGTAGTAGGGCCCTCTCATTACGTGGATGGTAGTTGGGCCCTCCCATTACGTGGATGGTAGTTGGGCCCTCTCATTACGTGGGTTGTAGTTGGGCCCTCTCCTTTTGTGGTTTGTAGTAGGGCCCTCTCATTACGTGGATGGTAGTTGGGCCCTCCCATTAAGTGGATGGTAGTTGGGCCCTCTCATTACGTGGATGGTAGTTGGGCCCTCCCATTACGTGGATGGTAGTTGGGCCCTCCCATTACGTGGATGGTAGTTGGGCCCTCCCATTACGTGGATGGTAGTTGGGCCCTCTCATTACGTGGATGGTAGTTGGGCCCTCTCATTACGTGGATGGTAGTTGGGCCCTCTCATTACGTGGATGGTAGCTGGGCCCTCTCCTTTTGTGGGTTGTAGTTGAACTCCATCTCATTACATGAGCTGTAGTTCAAGGGCCCTCTCCTCATTCATGAGTTCCAGTTGGGCCCTCTCATTATGTGAGCTGTAGTTGTTCGCGTCCTTATGTGGGTTCCAGTTGGGATCTCTCATTAAGTGGGTTCCAGTGGAGCTGTTGCCTTATGTTCTAGTTGAGAAATCTCCTTACAGAGGCTCTAATAAGGCTGCATTCCAGTTGGTCTCTCTTCTTAAGTGGGTTCAAGTTAGACCCTCACATTACTTGGGTTCCAGTTAGACCACCTCATTATTTGGGTTGTAGCTGGACCTTTTCCTTGCCTGGGTTGTAGATGAACCCTTTCCTTGCCTGGGTTGAAGATGGACCCTTTCCTTGCCTGGGTTGTAGATGGGCCCTCGTCTTACGTGAGTTGTATGTGGGATGTCTCCTTACATGGGTTATATTTCTTCCCATTACATCATACATATGTGTCAGAGGTTCTGCTAAGACTGACAGAATCAAGGAGATCTGGTCACTAGTTTCATCAGATACCATATATACAACTCATTTACCCAGTGGAACAAAAGGGACCATTGGAGCATCCGTCTTGTGTTTATAACTCTGCATTAGAGTTGACCAAAGGCTGTATGACAGAGAGGAAGACTTTTCAGTAGTCAACCTTCCCTTATTTACAAGCAATGATGTTTGTATGTTCATTTGGCAGTTTGGTTTATTTCAAATACTTCGTGTTACAGAAGCCTATTCATTGACATTGTCACCAGTTTCTCTACCATAGTTTGATATTCAATAGGCTACAGTATGTCTGTTATAATGCTTGACCGACCAATAGGAAAGACTAGCAATTGTCTGTGACCAAACAGTCATTGTACTTGATGATGTTGATCCTTCAACCACAGGTTGTCCAGGCTGATCTTAGCACTAAGGTAACAGTAACTCCCATACATTAACATAGACTTATGACAGTCTGAGCGCTGAAGTGATCCTAACTCCCATGTATTAACGTAGACTTATGACAGTCTTAGCATTAAGGTGATCATAACTTCCATACATTAAGATAGACTTATGACAGCCTTAGCATGGAGGTGATCGTAACTCCCATACATTAACATAGACTTATGACAGTCTTAGCACTCAGGTGATCGTAACTCCCATACATTAACATAGACTTATGACAGTCTTAGTATTAAGGTGATTGTAACTCCTATACATTAACGTAGACTTATGACAGTCTTAGCATTAAGGTGATCAGAACTCCTATACATTAAGATAATCTTATGACAGTCTTAGCATTAAGGTGATTGTAACTCCCATACATTAACATAGACTTATGACAGTCTTAGAGTTAAGGTGATCCTAACTCCCATGTATTAACGTAGACTTACAACAGTCTTAGCATTAAGGTGATTGTAACTCCCATACATTAACGTAGACTTATGACAGTCTTAGCATTAAGGTGATCAGAACTCCTATACATTAAGATAGACTTATGACAGTCTTAGCATTAAGGTGATTGTAAATCCCATACATTAACGTAGACTTATGACAGTCTTAGCATTAAGGTGATCAGAACTCCCATACATTAACATAGACTTACGACAGTCTTAGCATTAAGGTGATTGTAACTCCCATACATTAACACAGACTTACGACAGTCTTAGCATTAAGGTGATTGTAACTCCCATACATTAACATAGACTCATGACAGTCTTAGCATTAAGGTGATCAGAACTCCCATACATTAACATAGACTTACGACAGTCTTAGCATTAAGGTGATTGTAACTCCCATACATTAACACAGACTTACGACAGTCTTAGCATTAAGGTGATTGTAACTCCCATACATTAACATAGACTCATGACAGTCTTAGCATTAAGGTGATCAGAACTCCTATACATTAAGATAGACTTATGACAGTCTTAGCATTAAGGTGATTGTAACTCCCATACATTAACATAGACTTATGACAGTCTTAGAGTTAAGGTGATCATAACTTCCAAACATTAACACAGACTTATGACAGCCTTAGCATGGAGGTGATCGTAACTCCCATACATTAACATAGGCTTATGACAGTCTTAGCACTCAGGTGATTGTAACTCCCATACATTAACATAGACTTATGACAGTCTTAGCATTAAGGTGATTGTAACTCCTATACATTAACGTAGACTGATGACAGTCTTAGCATTAAGGTGATCAGAACTCCTATACATTAAGATAGACTTATGACAGTCTTAGCATTAAGGTGATTGTAACTCCCATACATTAACGTACACTTATGACAGTCTTAGCATTAAGGTGATCAGAACTCCCATACATTAACATAGACTTATGACAGTCTTAGAGTTAAGGTGATCCTAACTCCCATGTATTAACGTAGACTTACGACAGTCTTAGCAGTAAGGTGATTGTAACTCCCATAAATTAACATAGACTTATGACAGTCTTAGCATGAAGGTGATTGTAACTCCTATACATTAACATAGACTTATGACAGTCTTAGCATTAAGGTGATCAGAACTCCTATACATTAAGATAGACTTATGACAGTCTTAGCATTAAGGTGATTGTAACTCCCATACATTAATGTAGACTTATGACAGTCTTAGAGTTAAGGTGATCAGAACTCCCATACATTAACATAGACTTACGACAGTCTTAGCATTAAGGTGATTGTAACTCCTATACATTAACGTAGACTTATGACAGTCTTAGCATTAAGGTGATCAGAACTCCTATACATTAAGATAGACTTATGACAGTCTTAGCATTAAGGTGATTGTAACTCCCATACATTAACGTAGACTTTTGACAGTCTTAGCATTAAGGTGATCAGAACTCCCATACATTAACGTAGACTTATGACAGTCTTAGAGTTAAGGTGATCCTAACTCCCATGTATTAATGTAGACTTACGACAGTCTTAGCAGTAAGGTGATTGTAACTCCCATAAATTAACATAGACTTATGACAGTCTTAGCATGAAGGTGATTGTAACTCCTATACATTAACATAGACTTATGACAGTCTTAGCATTAAGGTGATCAGAACTCCTATACATTAAGATAGACTTGTGACAGTCTTAGTATTAAGGTGATTGTAACTCCCATACATTAATGTAGACTTATGACAGTCTTAGAGTTAAGGTGATCAGAACTCCCATACATTAACATAGACTTACGACAGTCTTAGCATTAAGGTGATTGTAACTCCCATACATTAACACAGACTTACGACAGTCTTAGCATTAAGGTGATTGTAACTCCCATACATTAACGTAGACTTATGACAGTCTTAGCATTAAGGTGATCAGAACTCCCATACATTAACATAGACTTACGACAGTCTTAGCATTAAGGTGATTGTAACTCCTATACCGTACCACAGACTTACAATAGTCTTATCCTAAAGTTTTGTACAACAACACCCTGGTCTAGAATATGTCATTTCAGGTTTCTGGGCTTTGAGGTAAAATTCTGTTGTCCATGAGATATTTATAATGAGTTGTTACGTCTTGTGTTTCAGATGCATATACACATTAAGCCTATTGAGAGTCCGGATGACCTTAATTCCAACCTCAAACAACGAAAGAAGAAATCAAAACCAGAAAATTTATACAACGCTCCAACAATGGTGCCTACTCACGACCAAAACCATGATAGAGGTCTGGGATCCTTCCCACTTGCCCTCGGCCTTCAGGAGCGGTCCCGCCTAGA
This sequence comes from Haliotis asinina, assembly GCF_037392515.1. Taxonomy (NCBI): domain Eukaryota; kingdom Metazoa; phylum Mollusca; class Gastropoda; order Lepetellida; family Haliotidae; genus Haliotis; species Haliotis asinina. Next base: position 1,214,124 of record NC_090295.1, on the reverse strand, counting down.
TGGACCGCCACATTCGCCGCTCCTCGGGCTAGGGGGCCTTGGTCATTCAGATGCTCTACGTCATGATCGCATGGTCCAGAGTCCTGGATCTGATGGACCCCGAAGCCTTGAGAAACACAGTCCCGGAAGTGAAAAACTCATGTCAGGGTCTGGATCTGTGAGTTTCATCGAACTTGATGAGAGCGGGGAGGTGGTGAGCGCCTCTGTCAACAGACCGCCGGCACAGGGCTTGAATCTGAATCACAACATTGGGTTGGACCGAGGTGGGTCCCTCTCACAAATCATGGACAGAACAAGTGCTCATTTATTAAACCGCAGCAGTTCACACCTGGGGCTTGATCGTCGAAACTTGCAGTCGCTGACCTTGGAGCGCAGCCGAGGGCTGAACCTGGTCAGTCAAGGCATGAGGATCCAGGAGTCCTCTGTTTCATCCAGTTCATACCAAAGCTCTGTTTGTACGACATCTCCCAAATCAGAAGTGACATATTCATCGCCGTTAACGCCATCAGCATCTCATTCACCTATCTCCCATCATTCAGAACGCCTTTTTTCCCAGTCTGTTCATGATCTTAATCGATCCCTGTCCAGCCCCTACCCGCACATGACCCTTCCGACCGACCGCAACCCGTATCCAGCTCACGTCAACAACATCTCCCTGCCCATGGACCCAATGAGTCTGCCGGTGTCCACCCACACAGGTAGACCCTACCACAGTCAGATGCCGCTGTCACCACGCATGCCCCCTATGTTGTCTCTGCCGACATCAAGTCACATGACCTTGCCAACAAACCCACAGAGGATCCACGATTCCATGTCCTTCTCTCCGCTGGGAAACTGACTATAGGCCAAGGTCAAGGTCAGTATGTGTAGGCAGAAAAAGACCGGTATAAACTGGAAACAGTCATCATAATAGCTGCAGAATCTGTATTTGCAGAACATCAAATGTGACATATTTTATAAACATCGTTAATACTTTCTTTCAAAATATATTTTCTGTTTCAAACCAGTCACCAGAAGACAAGATATCTCGCCCAAAATGTTCATACATATACCTTTACTTTTGAAGGCTATTTTGCTACCAGAAAGTCCATGAAATAATTTCAGTGCAGGTCAGAAAAAGAAAATATGTTGTTAGGAACCACTGGACGACAGTTAGTTTTCCCATTTCATTAAGTGATAGAAAAACAGTCCTTGTTTTGCCTTCTTTAAGATGCATTTAAAAGTGGGAGTTAAGAGCGAAAGTAACAATATATTGCTGAACAGCTTCAGCGTTGGCAACATTTCATCACTTGCTTGATAACGGTGTTAAAACCTGCACTAAAATGTCACTGTCACTGGGAATACAGAAGTTATTCATCCATATATTGTTATCCTTTCTTCCAAACAATGCTCATGTTGAAATGAATAAAGTCCAATTCTCATTCATTCAACCATATCCAATAATGTCACCTTCAGTTTCACTGATATTGTCATCAGTATTGTCACTGCGCTGCTGGACATCGCTACAGAAAATGTATTATTACTGATATTCTTCACATCTTGTAGTATGATTATTGTTATCATGATACGATTCTGTTGCAGACTGACGGAAGCTGCATGCTGGGCCAGCAACAGACTGGTAGTGAGTCTCTATATTTGAAACATAGATGGAACTACATAATCGAATCTTTTCAAAGATGTTGACTTCACATATTTTTTTCTTGCCATGTAAACATTTTCACCACCCAGATCAGATCCCTGAAGGAACTAGGACCTGTGTTTATTCATTTAAAAACAGGTCAAGTTGACACTTTGAATGAAATTTGTGGAAAGCTGCAATTATTTTATTGAAGCAAATCTACAAATCTCAGCCTGACTTTTGCTGGTTAGTTTTAGTCTGCAGTTGTGTTGCAGCAGTTATCAGCAGTTAATCAATCCTCACAGTGATTGAGTCCAGGCTTCTAAACTCACAGCCTCTGATCTGTCACAACAAAAATCTTGTGCAATATCTTGCCATTAGAATTGTGTCAAGTCTGTTTATGTGATAAGTTTATCGGATGTTCTGGACAGTGAGGCCTCTTACAAAATGGTAGGCTTTCTGTAATCAGTTGGGGTTACCTGTCCCAGACTAATATTTTGGATTAGGGAGCTGCTCAGCTTGATGCAGGGAAGTAGCATCTCTGGCAGCGTCAACTGGCAGCCATCTTGGAGCTTGTTTCATGTACATGACATCACAACACAATTGGAGCCATCATAGAAATATAACTGTCGAAGACATTTCAATGTTTTTTGGTCAACATGTGTATTTATAAATCCTGAGCAAGTCATTTTCAAAATGATTGTCATGTCAGTGAACTGTATTCTGTAGTATTGGTGACTACAGGGAAGAACATTCCTGCAGTATCACTACACCGTGGCTGCCTGAGGTTCTAGCTGACAAACTGTATCAAACTATAGATGCAATGGCAGAAAACAAAAGAGTACTTTCGGAAAAGTTATTCACCTTTGTAGACACTGGTGCCCCATTATATCTCAACCACCATCATAAATGACTTTTTCCTTCAGGGATGTGAAGCCTGATCATAGATACTGAAATTAGTTTTAGATTTAATTACTGTTTCCATTCATTGATTGAAACTTGCTGATGAAATATGTATTATATATCAATTTATTTTGTGAGGCGATGGAAAAACACTTTTTATTTTCAAACTATGTGCCAAACTGGTATTATTACTGAATTAATTATTGAGAAAGTCAAGTTGTACGCTCCTCAGCTACGGAGATTGTTGAGTAACCAAATCTTGTTGCATGGTCCAGGGGAGATAACTCTCCCATCCTGGCCCCTAGAATTCTCAAGACCATTGTTATTGTTTGATTTTGTTAGAGAAGTGTCTTGTTATGTTGGTGATTTGTTTCTGTTAAGTCTAACACATGTTTCTTGGAGAGGAGACATTTTTAAAACAACTTTTGTATAGATATGTGATTTAAAATAACAAAATTAGAGACGTTCAGACTATTATTACATGCCATTCTACAAAGAAATTGTGTCAGAATTCAGTGTCAAAATGTTCTGTTGTAATTTAACTATTTTTTTGTAATTGTAATTTTCTACAAAATGCAAAATCTCTACACCTAATGATTGGAATGTCTGATCTGAAATTATAACTTGAAATTCCAAATACAAATCCAGGTTTGGAGCCTGAAGCAAAGCAGACTGGCCCTTACTGAGGATATTGTAATGTAACTACTTTTTTTGTTTCACTTTTTCAGTATATGTGCTTGAAAAGTACATTTATAAATTTAATATATTTTGTTTCTGAAATGTCAAAAATGAGACATTAATAGATTATGTCTGTTATGGAATTTTGGTGATTCATTGAACGTTTGCCCAAACCTAACTAGGGGCAAATTGATATTGTATGATTTGTGTATCTAATACACTCATGAAATCAGCTGTATGATGTGTCGTTTTCATGCATTTACTGTAAATATTTATTTATTTGTTTAACCTGGGATTACCCTGTAAGGGTCAAATGTTAAGATGTACATATATATCATAAGAGTAGAAAAACGTGGTGCATGCTTGTAAGTAGCTTTCTTTGTGGTCAAAGAATAGATATGTGCCATTTCATCATAAAATATATCTGGATTTTAAAATTACTATTATCAGACAATTTATTGTAGTAATCGGGTTTTTAAATTTTTCATTGCGGTGTTCTTATCAAAATCTTGCATTGTTTTGCATGAATAGTCACTTTTTTTGCTTTCTACAGGGTAATATAATTCTGGTGTTTTCTGAATGCTATTTCATTCAATGTATGTGATTATATTTTTCAAACTGCATGTCATATTTTGACAGACTTCTCACTTAAATGGACTCTGCTTTGTAAAACATGTCCATTGAAATACGTTGTTTATCTTGCCAATTAATTATAACTTGTTATTTATGTTCATACTGATTTTTTGATAGCTTCAAGCAAGAAAATCTATTTAACAAAATCATAATGCATGTCATTCTTCCATTTAATGGAATTAAACGTTTTTTGTCTCTGCATAGCAGAGAGCGTAATATTTTTTTCATCTTCAAACTGGATTCACATTTTATATGAAGCCCCATTTGACAAGCCTATATGTTGAAATAGATCTATTGTTGAGTAACTAGTAAATGTTTGTATCGCTGGGGAAGTGTTATGTAAAGTTGGATGTCAATGTCTGACATATGTATTTTAATCTTTGATATTAAATTTCCTAACTTGATATCGGCCTACATGAGGCATTTCTTGTGACAGTGTAAGGGTCTCGCTAGTGCATTATATGCACCAGTGTTTATGTTTTGTTTTAGCTTGAGAGCTTGTCAGTGCACAAATGCATATTATACAAAGCTTTTGCTAGAAGCAACGATGGATTTTTTTTGCGGTGCAGGGTGCTGTTAATCAGGTGTTGTCTTAGTGTAGAGTAAATTCATCTGTGTCTATTACCATCGTAATGAGGTTGCACCATCGTAATGAGGTTGCACCATCGTAATGAGGTTGCACCATCATAATGAGGTTGCATCATGGTAATGAGGTTGCACCATCGACGTTCCAGTATGGCTCCATGTTTCTATCTCTATGGAATATCTTGCTGAATCAAGAGACATGTTTATTAATAAAAGGTATGATTATGTTATGTGTGTATGTCACAGTTTGATCATTAAGCTACATAATCACCTGATAGATTCATCTGTTTCTCCCTGTAAATGTCGGCACATTTTGGGCAGCAGTTTTTTAACTTACACCCTTAATAATAGACAGATATTAACCAGAAATTAATGTTTAAACTTAATTTAACAAAATAGAGTATGTTTGTGTCAATGATATTTTGAGTAATATTTTTATGTGTTGAAAGTTTTTTCTTTCCCCCCACAATACATCTATCTACCCCTTACTCCAGTTTACCCTATACTCCTCTGTGCCCATCTACACCTAACTTTGTCTACCAGCTTACCTTGTCTACCCTTTTCCCCGTCTATCCTTAAACTCTCTATCCCTACCCCTGTCAACCCATTTACCTTATCTACTCCTACCCCTTTCTACCCTTAAACTTTCTATCCCTACTCTTACGCCTCTCTACCCACTTACCGTATCTACTGCAAACTCTGCCTCAATCCCTATCTGCTCCTGTCCCCTTTCTACCCGCAACTCTTTTCCTACTCCTTTGTACCTCTAATGGTCTAGCCTCTAACCAACTGACCTGTTTCCTCTAATTCCGTCTGTATCCCATCTACCTACTTCCTACCCTGTTCTCCTAGCCTGTTCATCCTAAACTGAGCCTTCCATGAAAGGCCCCTATGTTCAAGTTGTCCAGAAACCCTTCAAGTACATATATGTTTTGTTGTTTTCGGTATTTCACTTTTTTACGACAGTTTAATCATGTAAGGGCCAATGGCAGTGAATACGGCAGAGCTATGATGATGATTACTGTCATGTACAGGAATATCTAGTTATTTACTTCGATGCAGTTTGCAGTGACACAAGTCTCTTCATGAGCACGCCGACGTTGCATTTATAGCCATGTTTATTGATAATTCTGTAGATTAAAAACCAGGGTTGCATTCAAGAAGTGTACTTGTTTTTAAAACGTCAGCAAACATTATTAAAATGCAAATGTTGTTTTGAAGTTGTTAAGATGTATTATGAAGATCTTAACATGATCATGTGATCAAGGCCGCTTTGTTATATTGTTCTTGTTGTGTAATTGTTCCATTTGGTATTGTTAGTGGAAATGAATATGTAATTGTTCTGACAAGATGGTTCATGCCTCTCAGTCTGGCTGTATGGTTTCATGGAGGTAGAACTCACAATCACATATTGTCACTGATTTAGGGATTATCAAGTTCTATGGATAGTCAGAATCTCTATTGCAAGGAGTGCAACGCATCGATGTTTGTACTAATACCGTTTTCAGACATGTGATGCAAGAAACTGAAACAAGAATTTACATAGCTGCATTGTGGGTATATGCAACTCACAAGGTTGACGCACACGGGGTATCTAATAAGTAACCGGAGCAGGGAAGGTTGATGTTCAGAATGATGATTCTTTTGGACATTAATGGTGGCCAGGTACACTGGCTGAGCTGCTGTAATAACTGGACTTGTTTGCGAAGTGTTCATGTTCAGGTACAAATTGTCCTATACTGTATTCATCATTCTGACAATATGTTACTTTGAATGCTTCTTCATACTTGCACTGAGTAAAAACATTTTATGATATTGGTGATATAAATAGTCACAAATACACATTGATGTTTCAGTGTCTTTGCCGTAATGAAAATTTGTTCTTTCAAATTAAGACTTGATAAACAAAGATTCAGGTGTACATCACAGGGAGAATAAGAAAAGAAATGAAATAAAATTTGTAAAATTCATAAAATTTATCACACAAAATTGCTGCAGCCATTTTTAAAGAGACATAAATATTTGAATTTATTCTTAATTTTCAAATGTGTCATAGGGAATTTGTTCCCTGCAGAAAAATATTGTTGGTGAAAGGTGACAAAATTTTATTTGTCAAAAGCTGTTCAAAGAGAATTCCCCTTTAGAACATTGGCAGAAAGACACACTTCAACCTAGTCTTTCACATCAGTTCAGGCATAAAGTAATATTTATTTTGCCTGGTGTGAAAATAAGTATCATACATGTTCTTATTCACTCCTCAGAATGGTCAATAAATTCCCCGAATCATCAAATTATGTGCAGTTGTTACTAAAAACTTATGAGAAACATGAGATGTCCATCAGTAGGTCTGGTTAACTGTTTAGACTGTTTTGAACGCAACCCTGGTGAGTTTGTTTGTGTTGTGTTTATAAGTTATACATGTACTTCAGTAAGTTCTGTCTGTGTGTCAGATGGACATTTGTGTACCAGCAGTGATGATGTGTTTGTATTTTACAATCATGTATTTGATTGCTGTATTTATGCAGAAAGTATATACCTTTGACAAGCCTCTGTTCAGAGGGGAGGGTATGATTGAGTTGATTCTCATCCTCATAATCAAAAATTAGTTCTGAGATTTATTCGTAGTTGTAGCGTTTTTTAATTAATTGTGAAAATGAAACTTCACATGAATATAATCTGAAGGGCAAAAGAAGCTATACTTCTCCTTATTTGGAATATTCAATTATGAATATATCCCCCAAATTAACTGTGCTGGTGACTAGCAAACACTCGAAGGATATATGTCTACATGGTTTATTTAATAACAATTGCTATTTCATCAAAATGGTTTGATTTGTAATATATAATTTGATTAAATCTGTAAAGATGATAAAAGACAAATATTTTTAAAAGATATACAACAGCTGATCATATATGTTATCATATATAGACATATATTTACTTCATAGGTCACACTTTCACAAAATGTTTTAAACACAGTTAAAATCATGTGATTGCTGATTTATTTCCTACTCCATCTTCGCTGAACAATTTACTTCAATCTCAGTATGTTTTCTTTTTCCCTCACAGTTTGATTCCACTCACAGTAGAATTCAGACAAGAGTTGGAAATGTTACCGTGAAAGGAAATATGTTGTGTACACCATGGAGCAATGTTCACTCTCATATCTTCCCCAAAGGACAAGATGTGATGACGCAAATGGCCAATAATAATCCCCAGTATTCTTGACAACTAACCACAAATATTTGGTTTGATGCATCTTTTAATGAGCAACAGGAGACCTGCTTTTAAACTTCCAGTGTGAGTTTACATTAAATGTTGCTCAGCACAGTGTGTAATCTCAGATCTGAAAAGGAAAGGGGTCAGAACAGAACTTTGTCTACTCCAAGTGTTTAGCACTGAACTCTACTATGTGGTCTCTTGCTTCACTTTAAGTGCATCAAGCTCAAGTGAATATTTTCCACAAGCTGAATATGTGATTTAATATCATACTGAAATAAATGCAAATATCTTTGAAGAAAGTAAACCTTACAGTTAGAACACTAGCTTCTTTTGTTGTGAATCAGATTCATTAATGAGAGAACATACCTGTTTACTGATCCTATATGTCAAGTCTTGTCACACAAGTGTCAGATCTGTAACCTGTTACTAAACAAGAGCCTTATTTAACTGAAAGGTAGCATATTTTAACCTGTGAAGGTAGCTGCAGAGGCAGCTTTTTCCTGCTGACTCTTCTGTGATGCAAACTGGTGAAAGTATAACAAACCCATTGTCAATTCATCTCATCAGAAGCAGAAATACTGGAGGCAACAACACTGTCATGTTTGATGAGACTTGTGTCTGTGATACAGTGATTCAGCCAAACAATATCCTGATGGTCCATCTTAGCCAATGCAATTGGTTGCTGGGGTGTTTCAGCCAATCAAATTGGCTGTTTCACCCATGTCAATAAGATTGGCTGACTGTGCTTGTTAAGGAGCCAATCAAATTGGCTTTATTTTGAGTTCAGCCAATTAAATTGGCTTGACATGGTCAAGGAAGACATTTAGTCAGCTTTTTTCAAAAAGCTAAATTTGAATATAAAAGATGTTTGTTTGTTTGTATAACATTATTATGCCCTAACTGGTGCTTTTATCTGATGTAAAATATCAACTACGACATGTAATACCATTTGATATGGAAGCTCACACTGGCAGGTGTGACAATAATATTCACTTACATTATATATATTTTTCTTATATTATGTTTAAAAAACATGCCTTCTACTGAATGGTGTTTACATTAATCCTTTTCTTTGGGAAACTGTAAAACAGACTAATGTAAATACTGCTGGAGGTGTTTATCACATGAAACAACACTGAAGTTATGTGTAGGGATTTGAAGATCTCATAATCAACTGAAAGTTGATCCCAAGCTGCATCTACCTGTTCACTGTGTATTCAACCATGATGTTTAAACTTTTTGCTGATTCATAGACAAAGTGTTTTGTAAACAGAGGAATTTTTGTGTTTGAAATTTATCATGAAAAATGTACACTGTGTGTTTTAGGTCTTCCTGTTTATTTTGAGAGCAAAAGTTCCAGTATGATTTCTTACTGTAGAATTGCTGTAGATCTAAAGCGGCCTTCACACAGCAAAGTCAGCTTCATTGATTGAACCTCGAATCTGACAACGCTGAAAGTTTGATGGAAAAGTTGGTGAGAATAAAGATCAGCCATATTTCCATGACAACAATTTGACAACTCTGAAATTAATGTTGGTGGCGGAGTGTTGGAATGTTCATACTCTCAAACTTAAGTTAGACAACATGTGTTATCAAACTTGAATTTGCTGCGTGAAGGACACGTAACATCTGGATATCTAAGCACATTGAGACACTGTTGTATGGAAGCTGAAGTGATATCCAAAGTTTAACACAACTGTGAAATGTGTTCAGTGCATCAGTGTTTGTCTACATCAATATCCAAAATGATTTAGAAGTACTTTATACAGGCCAGATTAATTGATATTAGATTTTCATCCTCATCCTCATCAGTACCAAACATCCCTGCTCCCATCATTGTTTTGTCTTATGATGTTTACTGTCAGAAAAATTGCCGTATATTTTTTCAGTTAGTTTCCGAGACTAAACAGCAGGAAAAAATGGAATTCGACAAAAATTTACATTTGACAACTTGATGGGGCATGACCCTTTATTAATTGTTTGAAAAGAAGAATTTGTAGAATATTTGTAGAAATGGTGAAAAAGTGTATAAAGTTTTGTTCTGACCCAACTGTGAACTGAGATCCAGTCGATCTCTCCGGTCGATCTCTCTGGTCGATATTTTTAGTTGATCTTTCAATGTGATGCCATGTCAAAGTGGTTAACTTTTCATTAGTTAGAAACTGTAAATTGAAGTTTATTTTATTTGATCAAACACCTGCACTGAATTTTAAGATTATTAAACTTTGCAAACCAGCTGATAGATAGAACGTCCAGTGTGTGATTCAGTCTCTATCTGAAGACATGCACATTGTATTCCTACCAAACCCACAAACTTCACTGAACCTGTCCTTTGCCTCTTAATGTCTCAAACAACATTTGTCAAGAAATATAAATTACACTTCTTCAATTTTGTCTGTTTAGGAGTATGATCCTTTAATTTATTTTGGTCATATCTGTAAATTATAGTGTGAATGACACTTCCTGTACATCTGTACAGAAAAATGTATCTTATGAAAACTTGTATACAGAACTGCATCTGACTAATGTTAGTGTGTACAGAGGGGCGTCCTTAAGGCAGTTATTAAGATATATTCAGGGTATTTAATCTGTAATGTTTTGCATGTGTATGCTCAACCTAAAGCCATTAATTAGCCTTAGTTTCAACATATTGGCAACCAACATATCGTGTTGCTGTGAGGAAATGCTGATAGTACATTTATCATTATCTTTGTTAACATATATATATGGCAAGTACAATGTTTGGTGGTAGTTTGTCTTTTTTGTTGATATTTGTGAAGAAGAACTGTGTGTATTTACTGGTTTTCCTGTGTTGTTGTTTTCTCCATGTTGTACATATGTATAGTGATGTATCACTCGTGTCAGTATCCTGCTGTTCACTATGTACCATGCTCCGCCTCCTTATATGTATATTTATTATGCTGTGAAATGTCACCTGCGTTATGTTGTCAGTTGTCTTAACACATATTTGGCTTGTTTTCTGCTTAGGTTGATGGTTCATTCAAAGTTTTACTGTACCCTAAAATGTTAAAAATTAGGCGTTTTGTTATCATGCCGTTAGAGTCTTCTTTTATGTGCAGTTCCAAGCTTTTTGACTTGTTCTGATTAATACTTCATATCGTAAATTGATATATGTTACGTTATTATATAATCATTGAGTTTCTATTTTGCCAATTTAAACTAAAGCAATGTAAGTATTATGTAGGTTTCTGGACATCCATGAGTCTTATGTTGACCTGTCTGAGAGACATGTGTCACTGTGACCTGACTTAGAGACATGTGTCACTGTGATCTGACTGATAGCCATGTGTCACTGTGACCTGACTGAGAGCCTAGTGTTACTGAGATCTGAATGAGAACCTTGTGTCGCTGTGACCTGACTGAGAGCCGCGTGTCACTGTGACCTGACTGAGAGCTTTGTGTCGCTGTGACCTGACTGAGAGCCTCATGTTGCTGTGACCTGCCTGAGGGCCTTGTGGTGCTGAGACTGAAGCAGTGTGGGTGAGATTTGATGACCCAGCAAGTTTGGCTTGTTGTAATAATTGACTTGATTGATCAGCCAGTCAGACTTGGTTCTTGATAGTATGTCATTGAATCCTGGTGAGTCAAGTGATGCTCTTTATTTCAGTCACTGGATTGTCTGATCAAGTCTTGGTAATTGAATTATCACTGTGAAGTTACTGTAATATTGTACAGCGTGGCTTTAAGTAAACATTACAGATCTGTAGGATGCATGGTACCACAGAGCAGTTGTAGTGCAGTGATTGTCTTTGGTCCAGTTTTACATCATGGAAGTACAGCCATCATAGTGTTGTGAACATCTAAAGTCTTGTGTTAGCCTACTGCAGTCAATACCATTGTAGTGCTGTCCATAACCTGTGGTAAATGGTTATGTTCAGTCTAATGGACTTCAGTCTAGTGTTTAAACTATGTCTGTTATATCCATCGTAGTGCTACAACTGTCTTAAGTCTATGTTAAACTGTGAACATACGTTTGATGTAGGGCTGTCTTTAGTCTATGTTAAACTGTGAACATACGTTTGATGTAGGGCTGTCTTTAGTCTGTTAAATTGTGAACATACGTTTGATGTAGGGCTGTCTTAAGTCTATGTTAAACTGTGAACATACGTTTGATGTAGGACTGTCTTAAGTCTATGTTAAACTGTGAACATACGTTTGATGTAGGACTGTCTTTAGTCTGTTAAACTGTGAACATACGTTTGATGTAGGACTGTCTTAAGTCTATGTTAAACTGTGAACATACGTTTGATGTAGGACTGTCTTTAGTCTGTTAAACTGTGAACATACGTTTGATGTAGGGCTGTCTTAAGTCTATGTTAAACTGTGAACATACGTTTGATGTAGGACTGTCTTAAGTCTATGTTAAACTGTGAACATACGTTTGATGTAAGGCTGTCTTGAGTCTGTTGTTAACCTATGGCAACTATGTAAATCATAGAGTTGCAACTGTCTTTAGCCTTGTTAAATTGTGTTTAACCCATCATAGTGCAATGGCTGTCTTAAGCCAGTATTAAACTATGTTAAACCCATCACAGTCCTGTGACTCACTTAGGGACATGTTAAACTATGTTAAACCCATTGTCAAACCCATTGGTTTGAATGGTCAAGCTCACTGACTTGGTTGACACATGTCATCATATCCCAATTGTGCAGATTGATGCTCATGCTGTTGAACACTGGATTGTCTGGTCCAGACTTGATTATTTACAGAATACTGCCATATAGCTAGAATTTTGCTGAGAGCGTAAAACTAAACTCATTTATTGAAGCCTATGTTAAATTATAGGAAAGTTTTGTCATTTGTAGTGTAAAAACTGTCTAAATCCTGTGCGAAACTATGGTAGCTATTTCATGTGTCAGACTTTGGTATCATAGTGCTACAACTGCCTTGTATTAAAAGGTACAATGTTATACTACACTAAGTAATCGAAGCAGGCACTTCTACATCTCACATTGTTCAGTGTGAGTACATCATCTCCTTGAGCGGTATACATCACCAAATCAACTGCCCTCCATAGTGTACAAGCTGCAGACCAGTTGTCAAGATGTTTTGTAAAGAAATCTTAATCAAGATTTTTTAAAATATCTTTACAGAACCGTAACCTATATTTCTGAATAACCTTGATTCGTGGATCGGCGTAATTATCATGCTGTCTTGTGACTTAAGCCTCGTATGACGTCACGAAGTGGTACTTTTGATGTCCAGTTGAAGCCCTCTAAAACGGCATACGTTAGGACTGGCAAAATATACAGGTATAGCAAGTGTGCCGGTTTTGTGAACTTTTCCATTTTTAACCTGAGAATGATATTCCGGAATCCACTTTGTTGTTAATACACGTTGTGCTAATCTTCAAAACCATCTTGACACAGCGGGGAGATGTCAATTGATTTAATTTGTAAAGTGACATGTTCCCGCTCACCTAACTTACCTCACCTACATATGCTTAACCACCGTACTTACCTGTAATCCACTGTGTTCTTAACAGACATTCAGCCAATCAGCAGGAGAGCCAAGATAGCCGACACTGGTTTTGTGAGCATTTACTACCGTAAAATCAGTCAGTTGGTCGGTCTTTATTATACCGAGGTAAGGAGTAGGCAGATGCCTGACTAGAGGGCATGCAAATGATCATAAATTACTAGTAACTAGCTTCTGCCAGGACCAAATTCTAGTGCCGATATTGAGAGCATGCCGGATTGGAAGGATGCCAGTCTTTAGGGCTTCCACTGTTCATACCATGACACTCCTCGCTGAATATTTTCTGAATCTCTACATTACATGTAAATATACTAAATCTGATTGTCCTGCACTGAGATAAATAGACCAAGCTCACTAATGGCACCACCACTAACTTTTTTTGTTACCAAATGACAAGTTAAAAAGATACTTTTACCACCAACCTTTTCACATTTCGTCATCTGCTTTCTATCATGTCAGTACTTACTCGGGCTGTCATACATAGTGATGTGTTGCATATATGAAATCAAACGATATTCCAAGGAGATACCGTTTTGGCAGTAGATTTTGTACAGTGCTATGATGTCATGAACTTGTTGATGTCACAATGCTATGACATCTAATGGTAGTACAATGTTTAGAGATGTTCATTTTTCATTGAAAACTAATGAAGAATGATATTTGATGATAAATAGAATCTCGACCTCATGTCTACTGATATCAATTATATTAACACTCATTGATAAAGTTAAAAATATCCTGGCAAGCCTCGGATATTTGTAACTTTATCAACTCTTGTTGATATAAATGGTATCAGTAGACACTAGGAGAAGGTTCTCTGTATGAAGTAACAGATTGTGTAATTAACAAAACAAGATGACATCACATTTTGTGGGTACACGAATAGGTGATCATACATTGCTAATGACTTCCATAAACAAACGTTTCATTCACAAGTGCAATATTAGGAATTTTTCGATTTGCTGAATTAATGAATACATAATCTCTAATGTACAATATGAAATTGTGTATTTGAAATATGATTTTCACAGCACTTCCTTTATATCCACGAATCAAGGTTATGTGAATGTGTGTATATATATATATATATATATATATATATCAAGAAATTCAATTCATAGTGTTCAAAGAATGTTCTGTCGGTCGTTCATGTACACAAGTGCTTGAAATCTGTGTGAATTTCTTTCATTCAAATCAAAATTTTCGAAATCAAATAAAGAAAACTCTTGATTTGTCCAATCGTATAAAGAGCCTTGCATCTGTCACTTGGTTGTTGAAGGTCAGTCAGGATTCACAGAAAGATATCACCAGATCTTCACACAGAGATACGTATCACAGGCTTCGGGTTTTAATGAGACTGAAGTTCTGCATTAGTGACATAAAAATCCTGGGGTTTTTTGGTTTTTTGTTGGGGTTTTTTTTTTTGAAGTTTTTTCTTTTCTTTTTTTTCTTTTTTGCTTTGTTTGGTGTTTTTCATTCTAGCTTTTGAGAGATACTTATGGACAACTAGAATGAACAACTTTATCGTATTTGGTAATGGTGTAGGCAACAACACTGTCTTAACAAGTTTTGTATGATGCCAGAACCAATACTGAAATATCTCTTTACTCTTAACTGAGAAGTATTTGTCCATAGTTTTTGTCCAACATGGTTTAAGTGGAGCTTGCATGTTGCAGTGATAGTTTTAATATGATTTAGGATGGGAAGAATCTATGAATCTATCAAAAAGACATGTTCACCCCAATGGGTCATGTTATTCACATGTAGTTTTTAAATTACTATTGGACACTTCCATTGATATTTTTCGTAATGTTTTGTCTTGTGATTATTTTTTTAAAATTAATAATAGCATTAATATATGAGATTGCCAGAAACAATGATGTGGGGAAGATGTGCAATTTTACAATGATGTTCTTTTTTCACAATTATCCCATTTATGTAATTGAATTAAAAGATACAAAATCGGTGATAATCATTAATATCCTCAACAGTTTCAGTAACTAACACAGTAAGCTATGGATGATACGCTTAGTAACTTCATCCTAAGGCCACACCAGCTTTATTTCTTGTTACACAGATGATTGTACACAGAAAACACGAAGGCAGGATGGAAAACATATAAAATAACACGTCTAAGTAATACTCCTTCTAGGTACTGAAAGTTTTTACTTTTGGCAGTTGGTGCGGCCTAATCCATGTTTAGAAATCTCTATGATATGAATCCAGCTTCCATCTATAAACATGATTAACGTAATACCGAGCTGAACTTCATGTTCTGGTTTATAAAGAGATGCTCTACTACATATTCAAGAAGTATAAACAGTGTGTAACATAACATAAAAAGAATTCAGAAAGGATATTTTATATGTATCTAATAAACTAAGCTGATCACAGAATAATTGACATTGTAACATTAGTCACATTGATATCGGAAATAGACCATTTCATTATTTTTCTGTTCTTAAACTATTGCTGGCCTAATATTATTTAAACTGTCAGGAATATAGTAATAAATATTCTTTTGCACACAAGGTTTGCATTTCTGCTTGATGACATTTATTTATAATGTCTTTATATTACAAAATACTGAAGCCCTGGTTTTGTGAAGAGTTGAGTGGCATTGAATGGATCAATTTGCATTCCTTGAAACAAATCCTGGTTGTATCAGAAAATAAGTAAATCAAAAGTTTTATGCTGAAAACCAATGTAAATCTAAAATGATAACTGAAGTACCAGACCTGAGGGTAAAAAACTGCAAACTTGATGAAATACCTGTAGTGAGACCCTAGTGCAAAATATTTTTTTTTACTCCATAAATTAACTTGTTCAACAAGCATCTGCTGCAAGTCGCCTCATGATCCAGAAAAAAGTTTTGCTGCATGAATCTTAACCAGGTTTAACCCTCACTTTGGAAGTAGATCTTAAGGCCAGATGTGAGGAAGTGATTGATGACAAGTAGTGTAGGGATGATTGCTTTAATTGCATATATTCTTAGCAATTGACTTCATTCATCTTTGACTCCCTCCCAATATTAGTTCAAGCACAGCCAGATGTCAGTCTTAAATGTACTAGTCCAGGGCTGAAGTAACAGACAGGTAGGCCGCACTTCTGCATGTGTTATGGAGTGTGGTTGATAATGTCATTCAACTATGATTCTATGGTTGTCCACTGATTCAGTGCAGCTATAAATGTTGTGTCTTTGTGTTTGGCTCCAAGGGCTGATTATAACTATTTTACACTACTCTTTAGAAATCATGGTTTTATGAAAACCATTTTAGATTATCTTTTACTTATAACTTTGAAATGTTGTGATTTATATTCAGAATTTTCAAGTGCAATTTGTGAAGCAATTTTCATGTTTAGCCTAACTACTAACTGTAATATGCAACTATTATTAGGTATGAATGTAGCAGTTATCGTAACTCTGTATGTATGTTGCTAACGTCAAGGTCAAGTCATTGAATGCAACTGGAGTTATCTGCCCCTAATGGATTTCAACCACCAAGCTTGTTATCAGTACAACTTATCCTGAGGCAACCAAAGGGCAGATAACTCCAGTATGTGGGTGAGGTAATTGACTTTCATCCTTGTGTTTGATGCATAATTTCTACTGCTAGAATTGTCGTCCTTATGGGCACAGATGTATTTATCTCTGTATTTTTAGAACATACCAATGGCAGAGCAAAGCTTTGTGTAAAATTGTCTTTTGTGCATTTTTAATAAAATACAAAATGGATCGTATGACGATAACTCCGCCATTTTTTGTTTTCATTTCTTGTTTCTTTGTTTCACTTTTTTGCCGTATTTCAGAGGTTTGGATGCACCCACATGTAGCATTGTTAGGGTCAGGAGATATTGTTTGTTCTCACACAAGTAATATCTCCAGTGCAACACAATTTGGGATGGTAAATCTCAACTTTGCCCATCCATCATAAACTCCAACACTTATTCCACAAGGTTATATTATCACAACAAATCACCATACAATGACAATGTGGCTGAAACACACCACACCAAACCTGTGTGAACAATACTGCAGGTACTGACTTGCAGCTTGTAAACAGGGGGTGTCGATGAGACAGTCCTGTGATTGATATCATGAGCAACAAGCCATGCAGGAGGATCACATGACACTCTATCAACCAGTCAATGAATCAGGCTTGAGTGACTGCCTACAGATTTCAATATCCACCAAGCTAGTTGCATGAGCTTCTGACAGGAGTGAGTGAGTGAGTATGGACTAGTGCTGCTTTTAATAACATCACAGCTGGTGACAGTAGAAATGGGCCTCACACATTGTACCTATGTGGGTAATCAAATCCAAGTTTTAACCACTGGACTACCCCACTACCCCTCATAAACAAGAAACCCACATGAGTGAGTGAGTGAGTGAGTTTAGCTTTATGCCGCTTTTTAGCAATATTCCAGCAATATCACGGTGGGGGACACCAGAAAATGGGCTTCACACATTGTACCTATGTGGGGGATCGAACCCGGTCATCAGCGTGACGAGCAAACGCTTTAACCACTGGGCTACCCCACCGTCCCAGAAACCCACATGAACACATAAACACTACACATTCATTCACACACACATGCACACACACAAGCACACACACATGCACGCACACATGCACGCACACATGCACACACACATGCACCTTCTTGTGATCCCACTCCAGACTTGTGGGACCCTTGACAGCATTCTCAATTGTCCAGTATCGTCAAAGGGTCATGTTGTTAAAAGGACGTTGATCATTCTATCGACCACCGATATGATCCAATTGATTATTATCCAATATTGCAGGCTTACTCTGTAGGTATTTCACTGGTTACGGGTATAACCAACAAACAAACACTTTCACACCAGGCATGGCGAAAGTCGTAGTAATGTTAGGCTTAGGTAATCGTGGTGATGGTATGTGTCCCACTCAAGTCGCACTGTCATTCTCTTCCCACAGGTTATTTGTCATATCTTCCTACAAAGTCCGTAGGAAGATATGAGAAGTAACTTCTGTGGGAAGAGAATGGTCGCGCTGTGTGAACTCGATCGCCTGCACTTGTAACTATTGCCATAGCGAGTCTGTTATGCCAGTAGTATTGCAATAGTATTTTTCTTCTTCGACTGTCTCATTTGAAGTCATTTCCCAAAAGAGTGCATAGTTTATATAAAATGTAAACAAGAGGAAGTCACATAAACCCATTGAAGCTGCTAGTCTGCACCCAAACATTAAAAGATACAAAACAACATAAACATTAAACAAAAAATAACTCATATGACTGAACTGTAGCTAGTCACACTTACAATCGATGCGTCGATAGAGTTTCGTTTCTGCCGTACATTAATTGTTATTAATCGAGACTCAACAAACAACTGCAATCCAGCAAGTGTTCGATGCATCGTTTCAGCAAGGATTTTGTACAACATATCTCAGGTTACAGATATGGAACTGACGCACTGCCGTCCGTATTTGTGACGGTCTTTCGTCGGTCCTTCGTCGGGCAGTTAATGAAAGACCTCGGGCTTCTGCAAATGATAATGCCCTGAAAAATAGCGTTACCCTTATAATAGATAGAATTATCATGAAAACGACCGCACGTTATCAGAAATAAGCGGGCCACTGTAACTTGATAACGCCCGCAAAATGCTTGACGACGGGCCATTATCAAGCCCGTTGTTAGGTGACGTCATAAGTAGCTCAGCTGTTGAAATTCAATCACCTACGGCTCGAATGAACTTGGGTTCATTATTGACCATATATCTGGCTCACATTCGTCACATGTGCCTGTGCCATTATGCACTTTCCTGCTTGTGCCGTCCATAACGATTGTGCCATAAATGACAACATACAGCAATGAAAATATCGACTTGAAGTCTAACGTTGTTGATGACTGAAAACAATGGCGGCCGGTAGTATGAGCAAAGGTCAAGGTCGAATGTCGTCACTTTCAATAGTGACGTCATCTGTGTTGTTCTATGACGTGACTATATTTGTAAAATGTGTGTCAGTGACCTTCGTCGTTTTGTTGTTGGCAGTAAATGCTTCTAAACCGATGCCTCTGATTTTATTATTCTTTTATAAAAAAATTCTATTCATTTTAGCTTTAATAACGGTAACGCTATTTTTCAGGGCATTATCATTTGCAGAAGCCCTCGGTCTTTTCAACTGGCCTCCTTCGTCGGGCAGTTAATGAAAGACCTCGGGCTTCTGCAAATGATGATGCCCTGAAAAATAGCGTTACCCTAATGTCAAACAGAAAAGCATGTTTTGCTTATTTCAACACTTTGTTTTAGGCTCGCGATTTTTGTTTTAAACTGTTATTTAACGTTGGCATTGTGTATTCTATGTTCAGTTTTCCCATCCACACATAACTCCGTCAAATGTTTTATTACACAAATACTTCTCACGCTGATCCAAAGTGTCAGCTTCACTTCCTACCGGACAAATGAAACGTTTTATTGTTTGGTCAGTTTTCCCCCCAGGGAATGATCAAGTGAATGGGTATGCAATAAATCAACAGCAGACACTCACCAGGTGGAAGGGTGGGGTTTATTGGTTATGTCATATTTTTATGGTGGTTCAGTGGGCGCCCCCGGCAACCTAAAGCTTCCATTGGACGTTTCAGACCCAACAATCCTTCTTCTGATACATCTCATTCGTTTTGTGTTTTTTATAATAAATTATCCGCTTGAATCAGATATACAAATGTCATAAGTACGTCTTCTGATATAATTATACACCCAAAACTATTCAAAGCAATAAGAAAGCAATATATCCGATCAAACCAAAATTTCTATTTAAACTAACGCGAAAGCATAATGCGGCGAGATGGTGAGTGTTGTTTTTAAATTGTCACTACATCGGAATTCAATAACACAATCGCCAGTTTAAATATATAATGTTTTTAAATAAACGGGTTTTTTTATCACGAAAAGATGTATTTGATGTATTGAAATACAACACTTAAAATTTACAATACATATTGTAAAATAATTTCTTTTATCTGCTATCCAAATAATCTTTCTATGATACACATAAAACAGTAACTGTTGTTAACGTTAGCACATCACTTATCTTTTCATGGGTTTCTAATCAAACAAAGTGTTAGTTTTAATACCGAAATAAACTGGCCGAAAGGAATTTGCGTTCTCTGATAAAATAGGTTCAAAGTTGATTTGCATATTTTGCTGACATTGCTATGATCTATTTTTATTACAGCTTACGTGTTTTTATTAAGAATAAGATTGCGGTCATCAACATTTGTCACGTGCTGGATTGCATCACAGGGACCAGCTAATGACACTTTGGCCAGAGGGCATTCAGGAATAAATATTTTAGTGGGATGCCACCCAAAAGTACGGATTATTTCCCTTTAGTGACGCGTCACACGAGTCGCACCGACCTTTCACAAAACATTGTCAAGATGGCAGGAGGAAAGGCAGCAAAGCTCTCCCGTGAGGAAGAACTTTTGCTTCAGGATTTCAGCAGAAATGTATCAACAAAGTCATCAGCTTTGTTCTATGGAAATGCTTTAATCGTTTCTGCCATCCCAATGTGTAGGTATTACCCTGATTTCTTTTAATTGTAACGTGCACGTGCCACGTTTACACCGGCTGCAGACTTCCTGTTTCGGATATTAATCTGTTTGATTACCTTTGTCCTCCTTGTCTGAGATCAGAATTCATCCAAATCCTATGAAAATGTAGCTTGATTTTAACTTACCATAAACTCTGTATTTTTAAGTCCTCTCACCAAATGCAAACATTGAGGTTTGTCCCATTTTCGATCACTATTTCACGTCTATCTTCCAGATATTTTTCACTTAAAACTTGTGACGAGGGGAAAATCATGATAATTAAAAGAACAGCATATTGTTTATATTGATGAAGGAAAGGAGGTTCGCATTTGTATGATTAGAACATGGATGTTTATGAGGCTGCAGCATTTGGATTCTAAGCGTATTCTTATTAGAACTAGGCCTATGCTCGCAGTTATGTTTTCCATTTTGGTCAGAGAACCACTGACCTCATGTCCATATTACTATCAACTCATGAGCAGATGACATGAAATTTATAGATATGTACATTAAATATGTATATGTTGTTTCATTTTTCCAGGGCTTTTCTGGAGAATACACCAGATGGATCTGTATCAGTCTGGGATCTTGTTTGCAGCTATGACTCTAGTCAGCACCTACTTTGTAGCTTTCGCATACAAAAATGTCAAGTTTGTTTTAAAGCACAAGTAAGTACTATATATTGTTAGATTACATTTTTCAAAGACCATGAACCCATGAAGATCCAGGTTAGAACTGGTCTTCAGCAACCCATGCTTGTAACAGTGGTGACTAACTGAATCGGTGTCTGACTTGGCATGTGACTTCAGAATAAATGGGGAGAAATCCAGCAGAGAAAGTGTTGTGCATAAAAATGTTTAACTTACAGGTAAGGAAAACTGTGTTTCAGTTATTTATGTTTCAACTGTGAAACTGATTTCAAGAATTGCAAAAGAACAATGTTCAAAAATTGCTTTTTATACCACACCCACCTGCTCCTTCTTGTGCTTCCAACAATTTGACCTTCATCCACAGACAACTGAAAATCACATGTATGGATAACTGATGTGTTGAAGTTAAGCCCTTTTCCATCATCATTCCCAACATAGCCTCAATCAAAAGTGTTAAGTCTCTGTTCAGTCCAACTTGGCTGGTGAAGCAGCACTTCACACACAACACTGCGATAAACCAGAGGCTTAACACCGTCATTGGGCAGCCATTTTGTGGAAGTATGTAAAGTGATTTGGGATGCATAAATAAATGTTATCAAGAATTTTTAGTCCATGGTACACTTAGACATGTCTGCATACAACTTAATGGTAAATAAGTAGAGATGAACCATTTTAATTCCAGTAACACATATTTGAAGTCAAGCTACTGTGAAGTTTTTGTCTTTCTCATTCAGTTCAGTATGACCATATTGAAATTCTGGAAATGTTGCCAAGAGATAACATTCTGCTGAGATTTTCTAATTTTTGCACATAGTGTTTATAAGAGCCAGCAATAGATAATGAGATGATCAGAAGAGCGTTCAGACAACAGTTTATATGGGCGAAATGCAGAAATGTTTGGGTTTTGTTATGTGGCTGGAACATTGCAGTGTTAACCTCACTCACTTCCTGTCAAGAAATGATTCATAGCACAAATGTTGTCTAATAGATGGAAAGTGTGATGTTAAATGACAGGTGGTAATGTTACCCTGTCTACTGATCAACAGTCATGGGATTTATGAAGATCTAGTTGCCTCTGTGTCAGTAAAGCGGAAGCGTGAACATGCGGCGTAGAATAGGCCTACAGCAACCCATGCTTGCCACTAAAGGTGACTCTGTTTGTCATAAGAGGTGACTAATGTGATCGGGAGACGCGCTGACTTAGTGGACACATGCCATCAGTTTCCAAATTGCGCAGATCGATGCTCATGCTGTTGATCACTGGATTGTCTTTTCCAGACTCAATTATTTACAGACTGCTGCCACATAGCTGGAATATTACTGAGTGCAGAGTGAATCTAAGCTCACTCACTTGCTCAATAAAGTGAGTTGTGCATCTATGTTTCACTGCCATATGGTATGAGACTATAAGAATGCTGAAACCGGCACACCACAAAGCACCGCCACACATGAAATTCATCATTGAGGTATTCTCCAGCCTCGTGCCATCCTATCCTTTTGGTTACAGTATTTGGTACTTGGACTGTTTCCATAGTTTACAAGAATCTGATGATTTGCTATTGTCGTTTGTTTGCCTAAATGTATCATTGAGTTAAAGGTCGGTGGGGTAACATGGTGGTTAGAATGGTTCCTTGTCAAAATAAAGTCTCAAGTTCATGGACATAATTTGTGAAGTCCATTTCCCCAGCTTCATATTGGTAGAATCTTGCTAAAACTAGTAAAAGTGGTGTAAAACCAAACTCAGTTGTTTACAGTTAATTTGGCTTCAGCAATGTTGAATGAGTCACATCAGGCGAGTTGTGTCATTGTTAGTGTTGTTCTTGCTGAAAGATTTGACTATCTGTTGTTGATAGAAAGAATTAGTAAAACATTTAGTGATGTGAAAGTCGTTGAAAAAGTTTATGTAAAATTTCTGGAGTATTCTGAAAAAAAACGCCCCAACGTATGAATTTTTGCACGCTATGTTATAATTTACATCTGTGTTCATGTTAAGTACACTGTTCTTGTTAATAATCTCGGTGTAAACATACATGTGTCACCAATCATCAGAGATGGGAAACATGTTGATTTCATTGGAGTTCATCTGTAAATATTAATTAATCTACAAATATTCAGTAAACAGTTATTTATTTTCAGCTTGATGCTCATGCTGTTGATCATTGGATTGTCTGGTCTAGAGACGATTATTTACAGCCTGCCATCATATAGCTGGAATATTGCTGAGTGCGTCATAAGACCAAACTAACCCACTCACTTTTAAGAATAAAACAATTTTCTGATTCGGTAAAATTTGTGTTCCAGAGTTGCATTGAAGCGGGAGGAGGCCGTGTCTCGGGAGCTGATGAAGAAGCTTGCTGATGACAAGAAGATGACCAAGAAGGAAAAGGATGAGAGGTGAGCTACAGGCGATGATGGTGGTGGTGGTGGTGATGATGATGGTGGTGGTGGTGATGATGATGGTGGTGGTGGTGATGATGATGGTGATGATGATGATGATGGTGTGATGATGCTGGTGGTGGTGGTGATGACGGTGGTGATGATGATGGTGGTGGTGATGATGATGATGATGATTGTGGTGGTGATGATGATTGTGGTGGTGATGATGATGATTGTGGTGATGGTTATGATGATGATGATGATGATTGTGGTGGTGGTGATTATGGTGGTGGTGGTGATGATGATGATGACGGTGGTGGTGTTGATGGCGATGATGATGGTGGTGGTGATTGTGATGATGATGGTGATGATGGCGATGATGGTGATGATACTGGTGAACACAGAGACGATGTGGGCCCAAACTAGTAGTGACTCTGATGGTGACTGTCATGATGTAGGTGTTGGTGTTGATGGTGAACACAGAGATGATGTAGGCCCTAACAATAGAATTTTCTCTTGTGATGACTCTTTATGATGTAGGTGTTGATGTTGATGATGAATGGTTATCAAGCTCATGATAGAGGTGATGACATTGATGATGTAGGCTGAACCAGTGATGTTGGCAGTGGCTGCAATACATGTATTGAATGACAGTTAGGATGCAGGTGTTGACATTGATGATGTTGGCAGTGATTGCAATACATTTATTAAATGACAGGATGCAAGTGATGACATTGATGATGTTGGCAGTGATTGCAACACATGTATTGAATGCCAGGATGCAAGTGATGTTGGCAGTGACTACAATACATGTATTGAATGACAGGATGCAAGTGATGACATTGGTGATGTTGGCAATCATATTCATGATGAAAGTGAGGCCATTGTTGAGATATGCTAAAGCAGTGACATGAGCAATAACTGTAATCAATGGTGCGAGAAGTGTTCACGATATTGTTATCTCGTGCTGTTGTTGGCATTGTGTCGGTGTCTCGGTCATTTTATTGTTGATACGCTGCAATTGTCATAAGCAATGACTCGAGCATGTTGACCAGCGTCTTGACATCCAAAGGCTTCTTGTCATTGATCTCTCATTAATGTAGGTGATCAAGAGGGGTAATTACAATGATGTAGATCACACTCTTAGCTAAGACAGCGGAATATATTTTGAGAGTGTTCATACATTTCATCTTGCTGATGTGAGCTCATTGCTGTTTCAGAATCCTCTGGAAGAAAAATGAAGTTGCTGACTATGAAGCTACAACTTTTTCCATTTTCTACAACAACGCCCTCTACCTCGTGTTGCTGATAGTGGTGTCATTCTACGCCCTGAAAAACTTCAACCCAAATCTGTATCCTTGATTGTGTCATATCCATGCATGGTTCAGGCAGACCATTTTTAACCTACCTAATCTCAGTCTATGCACATCTCTCACTTGCTTCGACACTGAGTGGAAGGATGTAAAGTTTTGTCCAAGGTCTCTGCTGTCCATCCGTCCAAGCACTCAATGCTCTCCTTATAGAACAGCTCTTTAACGCTGACTCACCACATTCTCGTCCTGGTAACACCTGTGTGCAGACATGTAATTGATCACTGATCATTTTCTCCATTTTCAACTGAGATAGGATAAGTATATAACTATACAATTTGTATTTAAAATTTCCAAATTTGCCTTGGGCAGTTTGTTCTGAATGTTCAGTTAAAGTATGCCAACAAAGAGGTATGAACATGTGAAAAAAAAAAAAAACACTACTGGTAAACACATATAAGATGATCCACGACCTGACGAATGACCCCAATTTGCATACTTGGGAACACCCCACAGACCGATCCACTTGAAACAAGAGGGAGACAGTTTGTCTGATAAATATCGAGAAGTTCATTTTCCCCGTGCGTTTCATGCATGAATTGTTATAGCACACTCGATTTGGGAACAGGTACAATCCCAACGAATTGAATCAACACAATTACTGAGCAAATATGTTTAGGACCACCAATCCAATTAACGAAGCAAACGACATTTTCCTGGGTTTTTTAAACAAAATTGTTGAATATCTAAAATGCTTGTCAATGCCCCAATGATCTATTTGTCTTCGTTTTAACTAAAGGTTAGCATGGAATATCAGTATCTTATGCCTGAAATTGCAGCCTTATCATTTGAAGGAATATGTGGTGTTGATTTCATGTCACGGTTAGCATGTATTGCACGTGCATAGTCGTCAAGCTACCTGTAGCAGCCAAGTGTCCTTGCCCAATTCATTGTACTGCCTCTCTTGTCACAAATGCGCTTAGTGCGCAAGATCATCTAATATGTGTCTAGCAGTAATTCCTTTCAGATCTGTAAAGATCCTGGTCAGAACTGATCTTCAGTAACCCATGGCTGTCGTGAGAGGTGTCTAATGAGATACGATAGTCAGACTTGCTGACTTAACTAACATGTGCATGCATCCCAACTGCATATGATGCTCATCAGGCAGCGACAGTATGGCTGAGTGGGGCATTATACCATAATACCACATACTATTACTTCTGTTTTTGCACCGATTGATTAAATGCTTGTAGTTGAGTTCATTGTTACTTGGTAATTAAAGTATTTATCTGTTCATCTCATTGAGCACCCTTGCTATCACCCTGAAAATGCCACGTTAAAGTTACTCCCCATTTACCCTTGATTAGAGGCAGTGTAATGGATTGGGATGCTCTGGTTTGTAACTTTGTGGATTGCATGTCCTTGTACCCTACTAGCTTGGAGCATTGCTCAGTATATTAATCATTAGATTGTCTGCACTAAAGTGTGCAAGTGCTTATAGTGGGTACATGTGCTTAAATCTTTCTACATATATGTGGGGTACTGGGGTAGCCTAAAGCTGAAGAAAAGTTCAATTACTCGTGCAGATACAATGTGTGAAGTCCATTTCTGGTGTCACCTGTCATGATATAGCTGGAATATTGCTAAAACCATACCATACTCTCTCGCTTACGCTACATATGTGTTTGCCACAACTATTTTGGGGAATTGCTTTGAGACAATGGCTCATAAATTATTTTGATAGCACGGATAAGGTATTTTTATAACCAGGGATTTGCCAAATTGAGATTTTTATGCCGAGTGTCCTTTCTGGACATTCAGATCAATGGTATGAGATATCACATTGTGCTATTAGGAGTTACTTCCCTTTGACTTGCAGTTAAATGCACATGGTCAGCAATCAGGGGCCAGATTCTTGGCTATTCTGATCTTAGGTCTGTCACCACCCATACTTTGATAACTGGATGACATACAGGGGCAGTGGAGTAGATAGTGGTTAAGGCATTAGCTCGTCATGCTGATGACCTGGGTTCGATTTCCACATGGGTATAATGTGTGAAGACCATGTCGGATCGTGCTCGTGATATTCCTGGAATGTAGCTAAAAGTGGCGTTAAGTAAACTCACTGACCCGCTCGGTGGATGACCTTCAAGTTCATACATCACATCTTCTTCCTGTAATACTCTAGTTCCTGACAGACAAATGATCAAAATGGTGTTTTACAAGCATTAATCTACTTAGTAATGTGATCATGTGATAGGTTGTTAAACATGAATTGTTTTGTCAGCCCCCAGTTGACCAAGAGTCAGCACTGGGACTCTGCCATTTATCATGTTTTTCTTTTCTCTGTATTTTCACTGATTTGTTTCCTTGACAACCTGCCAGGAATTACGTGGTTTCTGTTGGCGCCTCAGCTGGTCTGCTAGCTCTGTTTTCAACCAGCTCCAAGTGAAAGGTCACAGACATCGATTTCATCATGATGCACTAGAAACAGAAATTTATCAAATGTCATACACATGGTTTCAAGTGAAAAATAAAACATTTTATTCATTTATTTACAAATATATGCTTCCGTTATTCTTCCTGCTGCTGGAGAATGGAGGTTTTTCGGGTCGTGGTGACCCAGTCATCAACATATAGGTCAGATTTCCTTAGCATTTAGAATAGGTTGGATCATGTCAGTAGATGCTGCTGTTCCACCAAACTGAATATCAGCTGTGACAACAAGGACTTGGCAGTGTAAACTATGCTGTATTACAACAAGCAGACAAAGTTTGCGCTGGTAGGATTCATGAGGTTTTATTTAGCTACATGTATATTCATACCCAAGTTCAACCTGTACTTGAAACGTTAAACATAATATATGTGGGGTCAGTGAAGAAGCCTGTAGTGATTGAAGCATCTGCTTATCACCCGGAATGAAGGCCCAGGTTTGATTCCCCACATGGATACAATGTGTGGTGCCTATTTCTGGTGTAAACCGGCCTGATATTGCTGGAGTTTTGCTAAAACTGGTGTAAACCCATGCTCACCTACTCACTCACTGACTAATATTTATGTCTATGTGCGTAAATGTTTTACTTCACAGCTCAACATTGATCTTTGGTCTCATTCAACAAATCGAAGTTCAATTTACCATATCAATCAAAATGTGTACTGTAATGTGTGTACTTTGCCAGATTTTGTGCATGTTTCAAACTGACAAAGGGAGAATGTCAGTAGTGAGATGACATTGCTAGATTGGCAAAAGGACACATGAGAGCACTGATCTATTTTGCTCAAATTTGATATTCTCAGACCCACATTGGAAATTCTATGGGCTTCAGACATTCTTTATGGACATTCTGATCTTCGACGTGTCCACTGATACTGTACAAGAGGTTCTGTACAAGCTAAGAGGAGCTAAGATAATTTAATCCATCAATATGATCAATACCAATGAAAAAGTGTAGGGTGGACAAACATGTATATACCTGGTACCCTGTAGGGTGAACAAATGTGTATGTACCTTGTACACTATAGGGAGGACATACATGTTTATACCTGGTACACTGTGGGGTGGACATACATGTATATATCTGGTACATTGTAGGGTGGACATACATGTATATACCTGGTACACTGTAGGGTGGACATACATGTATATACCTGGTACACTGTAGGGTGGACATACATGTATGTACCTGGTACACTGTAGGGTGGACATACATGTATATACCTGGTGCACTGGGGTGGACATACATGTATATACCTGGTACACTGTAGGGTGGACATTCATGCATATACCTGGTACACTCTGGGGTGTACATACAAGGTACACTGTATGGTGGGCATACATGTATATACCTGGTACATTGTAGGGTGGAAATACATGTATATACCTGGTACACTGTAGGGTGGACATACATGTATATACCTGGTGCACTGGGGTGGACATACATGTATATACCTGGTACACTGTAGGGTGGACATTCATGCATATACCTGGTACACTCTGGGGTGTACATACAAGGTACACTGTATGGTGGGCATACATGTATATACCTGGTACATTGTAGGGTGGAAATACATGTATATACCTGGTACACTGTAGGGTGGACATACATGTATATACCTGGTACACTGTAGGGTGGACATACATGTATATACCTGGTACACTGTAGGGTGGAGATACATGTATATACCTAGTACACTGGGGTGGACATACATGTATATACCTGGTACACTGTAGGGTGGACATACAAACTTGTATATACCTTGTACACTGTAGGGTGGACATACATGTATATACCTAGTACACTGGGGTGGACATACATGTATATACCTGGTACACTGTAGGGTGGACATACAAACTTGTATATACCTTGTAAACTGTAGGGTGGACATACATGCACATACCTGGTACACTGGGGTGGACATACATGTATATATCTGGTACACTCTGGGGTGGACATACATGTACATACCTGGTACATTGTAGGGTGGACATACATGTATATACCTGGTACACTGTAGTGTGGACATACATGGATATACCTGGTACACTATAGGGTGGACATACATGTATATATCTGGTACACTGTAGGGTGGACATACATGTATATATCTGGTACATTGTAGGGTGGATATACATGTTTATACCTGGTACACTCTGGGGTGGACATACATGTACATATCTGGTACACTGTAGGGTGGAGATACATGCACAGTATATACCTGGTACACTGTAGGGTGGACATACATGTATATACCTGGTACACTGTAGGGTGGACATACATGGATATACCTGGTACACTGTAGGGTGGACATACATGTTTATACCTGGTACACTCTGGGGTGGACATACATGTACATATCTGGTACACTGTAGGGTGGAGATACATGCACAGTATATACCTGGTACACTGTAGGGTGGACATACATGTATATACCTGGTACACTGGGGTGGACATACATGTATATACCTGGTACACTGTAGGGTGGACATACATGGATATACCTGGTACACTGTAGGGTGGACATACATGTATATACCTGGTACACTGGGGTGGACATACATGTATATACCTGGTACACTGTAGGGTGGACATACATGTATATACCTGGTACACTGGGGTGGACATACATGTATATACCTGGTACACTGTAGGGTGGACATACATGTATATACCTTGTACACTGTAGGGTGGACATACATGTATATACCTGGTACACTGGGGTGGACATACATGTATATACCTGGTACACTATAGGGTGGACATACATGGATATACCTGGTACACTGTAGGGTGGACATACATGGATATACCTGGTACACTCTAGGGTGGACATACATGTTTATACCGGTTACACTGTAGGGTAGACATACATTTTCCTGACAACTAAGTAAGATGGGGAGTGGAGTGAAGGTACGGACTAGAAGTGATTTTCAGCAAACTATGTATGTCGTAAGAAGCGATTAACTGATCTGATGCATATCACCGTGTCCCTTTGTGCAGATCGATGCCCATTGTGTCAGTCACGGGATCATCTGGCAGGCCAACACATGTTTCTTCACACGAGCAGGGGTTGTGGTGACGCCACATGCCTAACACGCTGTAAGTTAGAATGAGTGACTTTACGTTTACAGCGCTTTTAGCAATATTCCAGCAATATCACGACGGGGGACATTTACACATTCTACCCATGCGCAGCATCGAACGCAGGTGTTTGCGTGGCCAGGGAATGCTGAAATTATTAGGCTACCCCACCACCCAGGAATAAATTCGAAATATCACAAGCAGCGAGTGTGGGGATATATACGTTGAATGACGAAAGGTTTACTCGCTCTGGACCTCGAGCACAAAGTGTACGTATGTACGTAACGTTACGACCAGTCGTAGGGCTATAGTATTTTTATGATTCATGGGTTTCGTGTTCGTGTGCTGTGTAATGGATGTGTTCTATAGGCAATACTGTGTTACTATACCATCTTTAGTACTACCAGTTTACTAGCTACAAAGATTTCCTTTCGGTAAAATGTGTGAATGTGACAGTCTGACTGCTGTCTTCCGTCGGAGTCATACACATAACGCTGACACGAAGTTGTGATGCGACATGAAGTAGTGACGTTCCTTCAAACATTATGACGTCACAATGTCATGACCGTCTCTGGGTTTCCTTTTTGACAGTAGCGAGAGTACCCAGGCCATCACACAGCGATATTCGTCAACAACTAATGCATTGTCTTTGTGAGGAATACTTTCAAAGTCAGACTCGAAATGATGAATTGCAATGAGTGGGTGAGTTTATTTTTATGCCGAGTTAAGCAATATTTCTGCATTATCTCGGGGACACAGATCGTGATGGGCTTCTTGTACCAATATGAGGAATCGAACCTGGATCTTTGGAGTGACGAGAAAACGCTTCAGCCAAAAGCTATCCTAACGCCCAGGATTACAATGAATACCTGCTGATCTGGCAAGAAAACCCGATAAACACTTACCAGAAAATAAAAGTCAGTTTAAAATGTTACAGATAACATTCGGTATTAGTTACATAAACACACTTATAAGCGGAAATGAATAATATGGCAACTGCACTGTAACCGGAAGTATGCAAAACGAACTGACCAAACTATTTCAAACCGTATAATAACGTGAAAAGGCTAAACACAGCCATCAAAACACGCCGATAAACAATGATGACACCTGTACCACATTTATCACAATACAACACACATTCATTTTCTCGTTTGCTTTCAGTTTAGATAACATCTATGTGAGAGTATGGTTTTACGCCGCCTTTAGCACTATTCCAGCAATATCATGGCGGGGGACACCAGAAATGGGCTTCACATAGTGTAGCTAATCGAACCTGGGCCTTCAGCGTGACCAGCAAACGCTTTAACCACTAGGCTACCCCACCTAACCTCCGTGAGGAATAGAATCCGGATCTCAAAGGTGACGAAAAGACGCTAGACTACCCCATATTTCACCTTCGATACCATCGAACATGAGAGAGAGGGGGAGAGAGAGGAGAGAGAGAGAGAGAGAGAGAGAGAGAGTATGCTTAGGATTTATATATATGTATGTATATGGCAGAAGACCTGTGACTGACAACCAAAATCTAATTTCTACTTGCACCAACAGAGACTATTCACAAATGAACCAGCAACAACTGATATAGCCGTGTTTAAGATGTTAACAACTCACTCTCTTAGAATACACTTCCTGTTGTAACGAGGTCGTTCTAAGTTAACATAGAATCATTTGCTTCCTTGTTTTTCTCATCTGCTGAAACATCTGATTTTAGTTTTACAGCTGTATGAAGGCTTCAATACACAAGAAAATGGCTATCCATCTTAAATCTGTGTAGCAAAACCTAACACACACACACACACACACACACACACACACTCCTTACCATTGTTGCTTGTTAGCAATTGTCGCTTAACTTGAAAAAGAACTCTGAATTTCTTTTTTAAAATATAACAGAAAGTTTCCTCTCCATTATACACGGAAGTATCTAAAAGGAAAACTTACAACAGAAAAGCAGTACAAAAACCTCTCACTGACGCATAAAATGTATGTAATAGGCATCTAGACTCATGTATCATATACTTTTAATGGATGGGCGGTGGAAATGTGTTTTTCTCCATTTGGAATCCCAATACCAAACTTTTTCGAAAATCATGAATTGAAAATAATATATAAAGCATGTGTCATACCTATTCTTAGACGTTGCAAGCCATCACTGCCTGAAAAAAACCCAACTTTTTTATGTATATGAAATATTTTAATTATTGTAAACATCCTGGGTGAGTTCAGCTCGAGGTTTTCAACGTCGATTGAAAAAAATAGTTGTTGATTTCCTACCATTACAATATATATGTTTTTAGTCACATGACTTGGTATTAACTAAATCCATACTATTATGGGATATATCAACCCAATCACTGACGTCACACTGCGCATGTTCAATTAGGACCTTGCCGCCTAATGTGACGCAGGGGGTCGGGAAGTGAGCGCTACCCCTTGTCAACTACCCATGACGATCGATACAAGACGGACTTACGAAACCTATATTTGCCGCAGTTTGGTGTATTTGTGAAGTTGAGAAGTTTGTGACAACCCTGACATGGCCGGGGGAGGCAGAAAAGACGATGAGGGAGAAGAAAGCATGGACTTTGACGACATGGGGGAAGGTGAAGATTGTAATTTTTGTAATTAACCTCAATTTCTGAACACTTTTTCCTGTTTGACTTAGCAAATACTAGCAAAATCTAATGTGCATAGTTAAGTTAGATGACTCAAGGACTAATTCATCTTCATTTTGTGGTCTAACAAGCTGTCGTTAAGTTTTACCGGCAAAATGTTTCGATCGAGGATTCCCCGTTCGCGTCTTTGTTCATTTGCATATCATTTTGTAAATACGAGGTTTCCCGGTTTAGAAAGGGATTTTCCCGTTTCTTGTGAGTTAGATACGATGCGTATAAGCTTTTAATGGTTTGATTGTGTATTTGAGACAATTCTTAAATTTTGTTAGCATGTTTTTGGTAGATTTTTGTGTAAAGCACAAAGATGGGATAAATATCTGGATAAATATCTGGCGTGAATCTCTCTGCGCATGCTCGGATGTGACCTGATTCGTTGACCTCCGACACATGTGAGGCCGACTTTGTCTCGCCTGTATTCAGAAAATAAAATATTTGTGTCTTTTGTCAATAAAGAAACAGTATTTTCAGTTTATGCCAGGGCATGTTCGATCAGAAATTATGAGATACCACACTGATCATGCGATGTTAATATTTCGTCCAAATATTTGAATGTAACCTAGATGATATATATTTTCTTTACATCGATGTTTAATTGCAATATTTGTATTTACGAATAAGTATCATTCAGTGACTAAATTATAGGTAGCTAATGTTATGTCAATGTTCATGTGAAACAGTGAAAATCATTGATGACACCATTCTCACAGCTGGGCAATGATCACACTTAGTGATTGTGGTGTACAAATTTTCAGAGGGGGATAACTTCCCTCCTTTTCGGGGTTCCTACTATTCGCCCCAAGTTGGAGACGATTCTGAAAATCTTACGCCTATGCGTAAGTAGTTTGTGCATGAAGCTTAGTTAATGTTACATAGTTGCATGATATATCTTGGCATTGCTAAGTAGTGAAACTGTGTCTGATCTTGGAATGTATGTTAGTTAAATAGATAGGGTTAGATAAATAGATACTGTTTTGGTTAGTGTTGATTACTTCAGTTGATTAAGGTGTTGTACAACGAATGGCTCACTCTGCTCAAGTCACAGATTAAGAATCTGTGTATACATATGTGTATATATAAGTTTAATGTAAATGATGCAGATACTTGTGCCTGTATTGTGAGGTTTTCTCTGTGTGAAGCCGTACATAGACCTGTGACCTATGAATATATCTGTAAACTTCTGTCACATCTGAGTTCATATCTGCAGATTGCATTACCAAATTATCAAACAAACCTGACAGAATCATGACCACTGAGCATGGCATTTATGAAAAACATTACAAATTATGTTTTGTTGTCTAATTACAACAGTGCCTTGTGCTGCCCCTGTGCAAGGTAGGGGCCTACGAAGTGCTCCCATCAGTGATATGGAATGCTTTGTGAAATATTGTCTTGTTTGCAACCATTTCGAAATATATCAACATTGAACTTTTACCGGAATGTCAGAATAAAATCTGGAAATGTTGCTGTTTTGTAATCTTCTCCATCAGTAAGTTTACCTCAGTACTTCTCTCCTAGAACACGTCCTCATCAGCAGGTGCTTGTTGCATTTTTATTTGAATTTTGTCACTTCAGTGATTTAACAATGCACTGTGACAGCATGGACCAATACTGTCAATATAAATCATTGGATTGTCTGACCAATAAGTGTAGACACAATTGTAAATCCATAAGGTGGTTAGTCTGAATGAAATGATAGGCTGTGTCGGGGTAACTACAGGCGTCATAGGATCATATGATAATGAAAACGTTCTGCATTGTGTTACGTTCAGGCCAGGTGCATGTCACAGCAACATTTACATTGGTTAATGTACCCATAGGAAAGGGCTGAATTGGAAGGTGAAGCTGTATATTTCATGAATGCTGTAAAGGTCCTATTTGATACCTGTGCTGTCCTTGATCAGACACGTAGTACTTCATCTATTGAAATTTTTATATGTTCCGTGACATAGGAACCTTGTAATGTCTTGCTGGATATGTTTGAAATGTAAAAAATCTCGTTACCTGTCTAGGTAAAAAAAACAATTTCACAGTATGTCATGTTCCCGTGTCACTGAACAAACCATGTTCTGTTGCCAGCTTGTGTACTTTTGCGTGTACTTTAGCGTGTACTCATTAGCTTCAGAGTATGCATGACCAATATGTATATGTGACACTGTGGTGATTGCACCAGGGGCTTAAGGTAATCTCGGTAAAGGCAGCAATGCTTCGGTTTGCTTCCTCTTGTAATAATTTTGATAAGTAACAATTTTCAAATATGAGATGTGTTGGATGTTTATTTGAAATGTTACACAAGGGAAAGCTTTGCCTGCATAATAACTTGCTCAACACTGTTGCAGTGTTCAGACATTCAAAGTGCTGAGGTTTGTTTTATTCAGCTGTTAAACCTGAAAGTGGTTTAATGAATAGAAATAGAAAGTAAATTTGTTTGAGTAAAGAGTATTTAGTGAATGTTAACTGATCCACGCATATAACCCTATGATGGAAAGTCTTGTAATGATGTGTTGGATTTTTCTAGCATTCTATTTTGCATTACATGCAATGATTTGGACTGGACTATAGACCGACAAATATTGTACTGCTTGGATTTAGATTTAGATCTGAATGTTTTGATGATAACTGTCATAAGATGGGCCTTTGTTGCATATGAAGCATCTGCAGTTAAGTTCAGATAATTTTATGTTCTTGTAGGGTTTAGTTTCAAATCTTTCATGAAACCAAGAATATGGATTCAGACATACTGTTGCTTTCATGATTTGCAAGAGCCAGGGAATGCTGTCTGGAGAAAGTAATTCTGAAAATAAAGATCATCACGATTCAGTGGTACTGGAGAGAGTGAGTTTAGTTTCATGGGTCCAGTGGTATTGCAGGGATTGGGAAGGAGAACTTTGACATTGACAATGGGCCATTTTCAGGGTTATTAGCCATTTTCTGAATTTAGAATGGGCCATTGTCAATGTCAAAGTTCTCCTTCCCAATCCCTGCAATACCACTGGACCCATGAAACTAAACTCACTGAGGCCATTGTCCTTGTATCAAAAAGCAAACTTTAAAATTTTAACGGGCCATATTTGATTCTAATGTGCAAAATGGCCCATGGCCCCTGCCTTTCCCAATCCCTGTATTGGATATGTCCTTTCTCCTTGTTTACTGTTGACAGAATGTTGGTGCTGAACTGATACCAAAACAATGTGCATTGTTTAACTTTGGCTTATGAAGCAAGGAATCCAAGAGTCCAATATTTATGTCAAGCTTCGTTACAAGAAATATGATGGTTTGTGAAGTCATGGAGGAGTGTAGTACTGAAATAATTGTAACATATGTCATAATTGGGATTTCACTTTCTTCTGAAATAATTGTGTATAAATCAATAACTGTGTAGGCAGAATTTGTCACTGGAATTATGATTGTATGTCCTGATGCAGTGTGTATTTGTCCTTATTCTAGTCAACACATTCGTATAGTGTCTGGGATTGTAATTCTTAACAACATATGACTGTCTCTAAATGATATTGGCCTGTGAAGGGTAGAATAGGCCTTCAGCAACCCATGCTTGCCATAAAAGACGACTATGCTTGTCGTAAGAGGCGACTAACGGGATCGGGTGGTCAGGCTTGCTGACTTGGTTGACACGTCATCGGTTACCAATTGCACAGATTGATGCTCATGTTGTTGGTCCCTGGATTGTCTGGTACAGACTTGCTTATTTACTGACTGCTGCCATATAGCTGGAATATTGCTGACTGCGGCTTAAAACTGAACTCATTCACTCACTCTAAATATTAAAGTCCAGGTGCATGTGTCTTTTGTATATCTCTCTTCAGGTAAGTAAATTCAGTATTTCACAGAAACCTAAATAGGCATATGTGGCACTAGAAATATTTCCAGATATTGACACATTTGAAAGTGTTGCCATCCAAATATGCACTGCTGTGCGATATACAAGCTATATATTTAGGCTAGGAGAATGAGTATGTCATCTGTGTAGTCATGTTGTAGTGACAGCATGGATTATGTGAAACAAGTGCAGTGTTTCCAAGTTGCACTGTTTGAATCAGCACTATTGGACATTGTTGAGTGTGTCACCTTGCACACAGCTGTCTGGAATGCTTGTTTCACAGGTGATACTTACGTATTGTCAGCTTTACAGTATTGCATGACATTTGTGTGTATTTTCTGACTTCTCTTGTGTCAAGAACTTTTCTGATGTTTGGAGATGAGAAATGTGTTTAGGATGAAGACATGTTAGATACATTTGTGAAACAGAAACAGTAGGGACAATTGCCTTGACTGTCGTAATCTTATGATTGAAAAATACTGTCAGTATTTCAATTTGTCCTTTTCCAAATTCATTTTCCAGTATGATCTTACAATCCAGTTTGTCTGCTTGCCTTTGTCCAAGACCAGTATGTTCTGAAAATTCCGTGAAAAGAAAAGATGAGGGCCTCGTTTCTCAAAGCGATCAGAGCTTAGATGACCATGACGCCCATACTTGAACAGAGACATACGACTGTCGTAGCATTATGATCGCTTCAAGGAACGTGGCCCAGGCTTGTCAAGATTTTTGTCACTGAAGATGTTGAATTAAACCAATTTGAAATGCAAATGAGTCGAATGGCTTTTTAAATTTTGTAAAGCTCAGTTTAAACATTGCCAAACAATTCTATAAATTTGATGACTACATTTAGGTAAAGGTATATGTTCAGTATATAAACCTGTCCAAAATGTACCATCAGTGTCCCTACCCCTACTCATCTGTGCTGGACTCTGGTCTGTAGGATGGAGATGAGCATATTTTCAGTGATATTCAGAGTAGTAGCAGGTCTGGTGTTATTTTGGGATGTAGAAGGTACAACTTTTGTATTGTATACGAATCAGTGATTAGGGTGGTAATACGTGACTAAGGTAAGTGCATTGTTATAGAATGGGAGCTAAGGTTAACCTTAGTAAGGTTGCTTTGTGAAAGGAAGGGACTTCAACAAAGCTGCAGTGGTTTCCTTCAGTGTAGGCCCTTGTTCCCAGCTGTATAAAGAAGTACTGCCTGTTTTACATGCCTTTGGGCCAGGAATGTTGAGTCGAGTAGAGATCCATCATGACTCTTTGATAGAATAGGCCTTCAGCAACCCATGCTTGCCACTGACTCACTCACTTAAATTATTCACAGAGCTGACTCCTCACACCACTGGCAAATCTGGTCAGTGTCAAACAGTGTAGCTGTTAGGTGGAGATGAAAGTAGTATTAATGATACACTGTATGAGGTACACAAGTCTGCCTATGAAGTAAATGTGATTATCACTGCTGCTTTGGGTCTGTATGTGAAGAATGCATATTGTATGCTTCTATTAGGCTTCTGTATGATTGACTGATATGCTGCACTTTAAGGCTTCTATATGTGCGCTTATATTTCTGATGAAAAATAAATGCTACATATTTCAGTCATGTAACTTATTTAACTTTATGGCATTCTTTCAGAAATCATGTTTTTTAAATTAAAGTAAACTGTTTCGGATGAGCTAGTTCCTGCTTGTTGAAACGGTAAACTACTGGTAAGTTTTTATAAAATCAAAAGTGGTCCAGTATTAGTTGTTGATGAAAATATTGGTTTTGCTTTTAGCATATTGATACGCTTTCTTTTTCACTCTCTGTGCTCAGCTCTGTATTACTTAAGTTTCTGATTTGTCTGCCAGAAGAGGAAGAGGTTGCTGAAGAGGTGACAGAGAAGAAAGGAAAGAAGAGAAAAACTAGAGATGGAAGTGAAAAGAAGAAGAAATCTAAGAAGAAGAAAAAAAGACAAGCTGAAAGTGACATGGAACAGGTAAACTATCGAATAGAGTCAGGTAGAAACAGATGTAGAACAGGTAAACTATTGAATAGAGAAGGTAGAAAGTGATGTGGAACAGGCGAACTGTTGAATAGAGATGGGTAGAAAGTGATGTGGAACAGGTAGACTGTTGAATAGCGACGGGTAGAAAGTGATGTGGAACAGGTGAACTGTTGAATAGAGACGGGTAGAAAGTGATGTGGAACAGGTGAACTGTTGAATAGAGACGGATAGACAGTGATGTGGAACAGGTAGACTGTTGAATAGAGACGGGTAGAAAGTGATGTGGAACAGGTGAACTGTTGAATAGAGACGGGTAGACAGTGATGTGAAACAGGTAGACTGTTGAATAGAGACGGGTAGACAGTGATGTGGAACAGGTGAACTGTTGAATAGAGACGGGTAGACAGTGATGTGGAACAGGTAAACTGTTAAATAGAGACAGGGAGGAAATGACAAGGAACAGGTAAATTGTTGAGTAGAGACAGGGAGGAAGTGACAAGGAGCAGGTAAACTGTTGAGTAGAGACAGGGAGGAAGTGACAAGGAACCGGTAAACTGTTGAGTAGAGACAGGGAGGAAGTGACAAGGAACCGGTAAACTGTTGAGTAGAGACAGGGAGGAAGTGACAAGGAGCAGGTAAACTGTTGAGTAGAGACAGGGAGGAAGTGACAAGGAACCGGTAAACTGTTGAGTAGAGACAGGGAGGAAGTGACAAGGAACAGGTGAACTATGGTATGGCTGATTCAGTATCATATTTTAGTAGGACTTCCTTCAGTTGTCCTCTGAGCTGATAAGAATGTTTGAGAAGTTGAGTTTCTGTCTTCAGGCTAGTGATGGAGAAGATGATGAGGATGATGCTCCTGTTGAGGTGACGCCTAAGGAAAAGAAGAAGAAAGGAAAAGAAAAGGCAATTTGAACTATAATTTGTATCATGTGATCAAAAAGGCAGAGATGAAATATAGTTTTGAAAAAATGTACACCTTTATGTAAATTTGAATTTTTATTAAAACTAATCCCTGGTCTTTCATGTAAAACTGTGGTTATTGTTCTATGTCTGAATCATTTGTAGCACTATAGTATTCATGAGCATGTGATAAGCTATAGATTTACAACAGCTCGAAACGTTATGAACTCTTGTGGATCGTGACCCTTGTTCATGC
Source organism: Haliotis asinina (assembly GCF_037392515.1). Classification (NCBI taxonomy): domain Eukaryota; kingdom Metazoa; phylum Mollusca; class Gastropoda; order Lepetellida; family Haliotidae; genus Haliotis; species Haliotis asinina. The sequence continues at coordinate 1,173,833 of NC_090295.1, read as the reverse complement.
CTTAGTACCTTATGGATGTCTGTCTGTTCTTCTGTGGGTGTTACATCATTCGCTTGTCTACCTTTGCAGAAGGAAAAGACTTCTTCTGAGATCTGCGATTCCTATGGAATGGTTGATGTTGACATTGAGTACACAGATGAGGACTACAAAACACTGACAAACTATGCTCTGTTCAGCAAACATGTGAGACCAATGTTGATGAAGGAAAACCCAAAAGTGTCCACAACAAAGATGGGCAATGTTGTCGCTGCAAAATGGCGTGAATTTGCTAGACAGATATCGGCAAAAGCTCATGAAACAACCCCAAGCAAAGCCGAGGGACCATCAACACCAATGTCGGCTGCAACCTCAGCGGCAGCAACACCATCAGCTCCAGACACACCTGGTAAGTGAGAATTAGATCTGGAGGCAGGAAGGGAAAACCTTTTGTTGAAAGTAACTTTTGTCTTTATGTGCTTGTTGGGGTGTTGGGGTAACCTAGTGGTTAAAGCAATCACTCGTCATTATGAAGACCTTGGTTCAAATTCCTTCATGGACTAGATGTGAGAAGCCCATTTCTGGTGTTCCTCTCCATTATGATTTTGCTGGAGTATTGTGAAGTGACGAAGAAAAACTCATTGATGAGTCCAAGTCTGTTATCTGGAGACAATTGTTTGTAGTGGAAATCCAGGTTTCATTTCCTCATGTTTTAGGGTAATTTTAGTATATATACTCCTGCTATGAAGTAACGGGTATATAGCGTTCAGTCCGTCCTTCCTTCTGTCTCGGAAGTTTGTCCTGAGCATATTTCTTAAAGTTAACAAGTTCACTAACCTTCATATACATGTTGGTCATTACCCATAGGTGTGCCTTTTCCTATTTTGAAGTTTTTCAGAATTCTGTTTTTTGCTGTTTCCTTGGAAACACTAATTGGTTCTAAATGTGTTTGATGGTTTTGTTCTGAGCATATATGTTGAAATTTACATGCTAGGTTCACCAGACTTCACACACATGTTAATCATTACTCATTGATGTGCCTTTTGCTAGTTTTAATGTTTTTCAGAATTTGTTTCGTTGTTCCAATGGAAACATGACTTGATGCAAAATGTCTTTGATGGTCACCTGACCACAGCATATCACCGAAACTATACATGCTAGATTCACCAAACTTAATACACAAGTTAGTCATGACCCACAGATATGCTGTGTGCTATATATTTGCAAAGTGTTAATATTCAAACGGTGGTGTTAACTTTTCACTTTGCTTGGTCTTTTCAGGTCATGTGTAGTAATATATGGGTTATTCTCAGTTGTTAGATAATTTATTTCCTTGATGTTATCAACATGCCATTTATTTTCTGTATCTATAACGGTTGTTTTGTTCATATCGTAAGTACAAATATAGTTCTGATTGATGCTAAATAATTAATTTCTTCATTTCATATATGCAAATAAAGGTGTTCACGGCAAAACTATTATCTAACATGTATGGTCAGTTGAGCAGTCAAGGAGAAAGTCTTGTGACCTGCTGATCCTTGTCACATTGTATGCCAATGTCAATCAATTTCATGATCAACATTGTGGGAATTAGGGTTTGGGAGCTGTGCCCACTTACATGCTTGCTGGTATTTTTTTGTAATACTTACTACTGGTGGTACAATTTGATATAATTAATGACTAGAGAAATGTGTTGCAGATGCAGGAGATGATGCTGATGATATATCAGGGGAGGGTGAACTGGATGAATCCGTGGATGAGAAGCCAGCTCGTGCAAAAAAACCCAAATCTAAAAAGGGTGCAATTGCTCCTTTGAAGATTAAAATCAGCAAGAAGAAGAAAAAGAAGAAGAACAGTTCTGTGAGTACCAGATTTGTCTGTAGTTAACAAAGAAGTAGTCATGTTTCTCCTCTGTTTCAAATTAGTATTAAAGATTTCCTATTTGATGTTGTTCGAGACGAGATTAGGGCAATTTGATGTAAGGTAATTACAGGAACAGTATTGAGCAAGAAGCTTCAAAACTTACTTTATATGTTGATTGTTAAAAATATCTTTATTTGATGAAACTATCCTGATGTTGACCAAGTTTACTGTTTTCCACTTTGGTTAGGCCCCCAAGGTAAATCCCTTTGTTGTGATATTGATGGAATATTTCTGTAAGTGTTACTGAGGAGCTTCTGTTGTAGTAGGCTTTGTTGAACCGCAACCAGTGTCATTATTGTGTAATATGCCCATGAATTTTGATGATAAAGTTGAAGTTAGTAAATATAGTTTGGACAGTCTTGTCAACTGGTTGTTTCAAAGTTTGCTTGTCCAATGCTGCAGGATGAGGAAGAAGGTTTCAACACAAGTGATGAAGAGTTTGAGAGGCAGCTGGAGGAAGCCAGTCTGTTAAGTGAAGTAGCAAAGGCAGAAGGTGGATCGTCACGGAAACGAAAAGGGAAAGGAAAGGGCCGGAAAAAGAAGACAAGGACAACAAGCAAATTTCCTGATGATCCTGATGCTGATGGCTATGAGGTACTTATGATCACTCAAACTGATGGTATGTGCTCCATGATACACTTCTGACATAATCAGGACCCCTCTCAAGTCAAGAAGACCCGCCTTGCGTCTAGGGCACAATAGGCTGTGACATTTTGGGTCCTGGTGTATTTAAAATAACATAATTTGTAGCACATTGTCACTCACTCGTTGGCTGATCACCACCTGTGACTACAGTGACTATGATCACCACAAGTCTACTGGCTCACTCGCTGGTTAGCTGAGCCTTATCAGTAATGAATGGAGCATAGACGGACATGAAATAACATGGACCCTATTCTGAAGTAGATCTTATGTCAAGCAAATATGGTATAAAATACCAGCAACTATGAGGTTTGACTGAATGGCTTCAAGATGTTTTTAAGAGAATGAAAGAATTATTGAGTATATTGTCTCAGTAACCTATACATTTACAGTAGTACAAATTATGCGGAACAAAAAAGAATCCCTTTGCTTAAATACACGATTTATTAATGCGCTCTTTAGAAACGTAACAACATCTTGTGGTGATAAATTCCATACATAACGTAGCATGCACCATTGGTACATATTGTTGAAAAGACCTTGGTTACATTTAGTCTTAGGTAAACCGTGTTTGTCGTGTCAGCAGATTAACAGGATTCTTGGAGACTCAGTGACTTTATTAACGTCATCATATCCCATTTGCATAGATACATACTCATTCTGTTGATGCAGAATTGTCTGGTCCAGACTCAATTATTTACAGACTGCCACCATGTAACTGAAATATTGCCGAATATGGCATAAAACTCGCTCATGTGCTGTTGTTGAAAAGATGAGTCTGTCATGATTTCATGTCTAATGATGATAGTCATCAGTATATGTGATATGTCATACCATCTGTTAACTCACACTAGTTGATATATCAGTTTCATCATCAATGAATTAATGGCACCAGGATGCTACCTGGTTTTTGTTAAATACAACTTCATTTTTATGTCAGCATGCACCTGTTCCAAGCTTAGTTCCTGATCGTGAACTCTGAGATATGACCAGTGCAGCATATTGTTTATTGTTCAGAAATAACTTAGTCACAAATTTAGCATGATTTGTGTGTGACAAATGCCCTCTATGTGGACGGATGGGTTGACATGTGTATGGTGTGACCTGTTTCAGACTGAACATCAGGACTACTGCGAGGTGTGCCAGCAGGGAGGGGAGATAATCCTGTGTGACTCCTGTCCTCGGGCATACCACTTGGTGTGTCTGGAGCCGGAGTTGGAGGAGGCCCCCGAGGGCAAATGGAGCTGCCCCCATTGTGTGAGTGAGCATAAGGGATTTCTAATAAGTACTTGTATATACATCACTTTTATATACACCAATGCTCGTAATGACTTCTAAAACAGCTGTGAATAATGTTTGTACTTTGACTGTTTGTGCAGAAAATTTTGAGGTGATAAGATAGCTTGACATTTGAAAGTTGATTTTTGGGGAAATGAAAATTCAGTTTAAACATCTGAAATATTTTGAAGCTGTTGTATGATAAGGGTGTCATGATAATCTAAGAAATAACTGTAATTGATGAGAACATCTAAATATATACGACATAAAAGTGAAAAAGTGGCTTGCATTCTAACATTTTGTATGTAAATAATTTGTTAGAAGTTTGCGAGGTTTTATGATCCTATGTACAAGCTGTGATTATTTGTGTAATTTTATATGTGACAATTCTGTCTTCATTAGAATTGCATAATTGCTTAATGTTTGTTTCATGTGTTACTAATAAGTTACAAGAGAGAATGACATGGAAATACAATGAAACATCATCATCTTTAAGTGACATGAACTTGAGACAAATTACTCGCTCATGGTACAGTTGTGAAAGTTTCCAGAAATGATGGATCTGAATTTGATGGTGTTTCACTGTACTCTAATATTACTCTAATATCATTCATTGTGTTGGTTGATTAACATTTAGAACTTCACTGAAACACTTTGAAAATGCAAACATAAGAGGTATATTTTAATATAATGTATCATTGACACAAAAGCGAAATTGGGTAGCATGACTTAGTCAGCCACAACAGTCATTCTCCATCAAAGCATTTTAAGACAGACTTGATGTCAACTTAACTGTGTTTGTATGCTTAAATTGATTGTTCATTTTCAAAGTGTTTCAGAATAGATGTTTAAGTTGCAAGTTCTGCTTTTAACATTTGCTTGTCCGTAGCAAAGTTGTTAGTCCAAACATAGTCAATGCCACACCTACATTTTGTTCATGCGGAGATACTACTTCTTCCTGGGAAATAGATTTAATAGTCCACTGGAGGAGTGTAACTTGGGCCATCACCTAATACATTTTTTTTGCTAAGTCTCACATGGAAGTTGATAGCTTTGTTCATCAGGTTGGGGATAAAAGCAATAGGTTATGGATCTAGTAATGGTTTATTTGATTTCTCACAAATGTTCCGTCAGCACATATGTCTTGGCACTAATCATCCCTGCCCTGCTTGTGTTGTGATGAGATTTCTTTACCTCACTCTCCATGTTGAATGAATTCAGCCGACATGTAGATGTTGAGTCAAAAGTGTATTCAGATGTGGATATTATGCTCAAGTAGCTATGATAGTGGTCATTTAGGTCATGTGTGTATACCTATGATCATCTGGGTATGTTTTACCTGTAAAACGAGTAAAGCGCACAGAGGTAATGAGATGACCTTTAGTAGACTGTGTTTGGACAATCAGCTGGTAACGGGTGTTTTCTAGGGTGTTTCACAAAGCTCTTTAACACCATCTTCTAAAATGGATGAGTTGCGCAGAGCCAACATCCATTGAAAATGGGTGTTTTGCATCACTCCTAAACTTCATCTATGGATGAAGGTTTCGTCAGCGTCATTCCACAAGACGTATACTTAAAACTGAATGACTCTTCCTTCATATTATGTTCAGATGAGAACATGAAATGCTCTTGTAGTCAACTGAACAATACTTTAATCTGTGTTTCCCTCCTGTTAAAGATCTAGTGCTTGAGTACGTGCATAGAAGCTGTGGTCCCCCGAGCCTGAGGGGAGTTTGATGGGCTACAGAGCTTTGTGAAGTGACCACCTACAGGCTGCTGCCTGAACGGACAATCTGCTTTCTCTTCAGATCGCGGATGGAGAAGCCTCAGATAAGACAGTTGGGAGACTGGGGCCCCATGTGTTCATTTTCGCTACAAAATTTACGAGCAAAACTTGTGTAGAGCTTGTAGCTTTAGGCTGTAAAATATGAATCTTTTATGATTCTTTTGACAAGCGACATGATTGTGGCATGATCCCATCTTGTACTCAAAATCTCACAGCGTTAGAGATACGTCAATGTACTTGGTAGAAAATGCAAGTATTTGCTACCTTCAAGAACCAGTCAGGGCTGATGTGATTAGTGGTGCAAGGTAATAGTAGCAATTCAGAACTTAATAATCTTCTTGTGCTATGTATACTGTATCTCACAAACAGTTGACAACATGTTCTGGTAACAATGTTGGCTTCCTTATGTAATATCTCGGATTCCATGGACCAAATATTCATATTTTGGTGAAAATGTTTTATTCTTTTAATGGAAAACAGTTCTTGCCATCAAAGTGAGAAAGTACGTACATGACATTTTGATTCTGAATAATAATTCGCTTCTGCCTACTAACTAGGATGTATTCCTCAAAATGTCCTCAAAATGCCTCACTCACCAAGCATATTTCACGTTAATAGATCCACCTCTGATATGTGGAGGCCACTACTTGGTATATTTGTGCACATGCTTGCACTACCCATGCTGCTCATTGCTAGATTCACAAGTGAAAGTAATTTCAGAATTTGATTTAAATAGTATCAGAATAATGTTTGTATTATCTTACACATTTTGCATTAAAGTGGCAATAGGACTTTGATGGTTGAGTTGTAATATCACTTGAAAAAACTTAGTCTGGCAGAAAATGGGTCAACATGTTTTGATGTTAATTTGACATCAGTATTAATGATGATTTCATTTCAGAAAGTGATCACAATACAAGTAGTTACAAGCTAGCTGTATGTAGTGTGCAATCTCAAACTACTTACATTAATCATAGTTGCTGGATAGTAGTATCAGTGAATACTCTTTTTCAACAAATATTTGTGGAATTTAAATTAAGCATCAGATGAATTGTTTTTGACAGACTTACGGGATAATGTTCAGAACTAGCAATTGTATTTACAACTAAATGGTTTAACGGAGATTTAGGTAATTAAATGTAGAAGTAGTTTCCAAGAAATGAGTTCGGATCATGTCACAGCGTGTGAGCTTCCCACCCAACTCCAGCTACACGATAACTTCTTGAGTCCGATGCTGCAGCCTCTTTCAGTGAGTGCCATAGTAACCCTGCTACTCCTCTCATCTTCTAGGAGGGAGAAGGGATCAAGGAACAGGAGGAAGATGAACACATGGAGTTTTGCCGCGTGTGTAAAGACGGGGGCGAGCTTCTCTGTTGCGACAGCTGTCCCTCGGCCTATCACCCCAACTGTCTCAAACCGCCAATTCAAAATGTTCCCGATGGTGACTGGCATTGTCCACGCTGTTCTGTAAGTTGCATGTCTCCTTGTAGAGTTTGCCACCCTGTTAATGTTAATTTTTGTTAATTGTGTTTTCTTTAAGCCTGAGATACAAGAAGGGGATGAAGTGGAAGGTGAGGTGCTCTCGGAGAGGGAAAAGCGCAAACAGGAAGTGAGTAGTTGACTGCGACAAGCAAGTAAAGTGTGCAGTGCTACATATGTTTTAGAGGGCTAGGGCAATGGGTGCACTGCTTATATACTCACAAACTTGGACTACAAACAACAGTTGAACAGAAAATCAACAGATAAGTCATCAAATGTCCATTATAAAATGACATCTGTCAGTACTGAGTTGCAGTAGTCCAACACCAAGCTCTAAGTGTGGAAATTTCACAGTATGTACACCTTGCAATCCTATGCTGTTTGGCATGTTCATATGACTATCAAATCCTTAAACAATAAAAGATGCTTTTCCTATCGTCTTGTGGACAGATTGGTTGCTAAGGAACAGGTAGTACTTCTGTTTTTACCTGTTTTTTGTTTATGTTGCAGATGTTCACATTTGAAATTGTTTTTGTTATTGCTTTGAAAATTTGATGAGTTTTTTGTTTTTCATGTTAAATTCTTTCATGGTCAAATTTTGCATCAAGATCACATTAATAGATACTGTAATCTCTTTATTGCAACACTATTGCAGGTTTTGTATCAGTGTATGTCGGGTATAAGTAGGGGATGTCAGTGACTTCAGCTGATATGCTATACACATGTATGAACGATTTCATCGGATACAGGGGCGGTGGGGAAACCTAATGGTTAAAGTATCCTCTTGTTATGCTGACGCCCATTTCTGGTGTCCCCGCCTGTGATATGTATTCAAATACAGTGAAATATTGCTTGAAGTGGTGTAAAACCACACTCGCTTACTCAGCTGAAAAAGGGTGTGAATCTGTGCCTGTCATCTTTACACTGCAACATTTTTTGTTAAAAGTCTGAAGGCTGGGAATTTCTTAGGGAGTGTTAAAATGGTTAAAAAAAACCCCCAGTGTTCTGCAGTTGCCATGATATTGACATTGGGTGAGAGGGTCGTTGTGGTGGCCTGTAACCTCTATCTTACAGGCTGCATTATGTTTGTCATGGTTTGTAATGACATCTGTATTGGCCACCATGTAGCTGGAGCCGGATTATTGCTGCATGCATCTTAAAACCACAAAGAAGATAAAGGCAGAAATTAGAAATTTTGGAAGTATTGCAGCAATAGAAATTGGAATTGGAAGTTAACTGTGATACGCTAACACAATGGGGACTTGTTACACTGTGAAATGGCCGTGTGTTCCAGTGTGAGCCCCTCATTGGCAAGGTAGCCAAGATCTTGACCTGGCGGTGGAAGGAACCCCCAAAGACAGAAGATGAACTTGATCACACTCATCATGAAGATCTGAAGAAAGATGATTCCAAACTTGTGCGTGAGTTCTTCGTCAAGTGGCATGACATGTCCTACTGGCACTGCAACTGGATAACAGAGCTGCAGGTGAGACAAACAGAAAGCCTTTACATGTCAATGATTAATCATTTCCAGTACTTAGCTCAGTTACGTTTTTCAGCCTCTGTTTATTTTAAAGGTCACATGCAGCCCAAAAATCAAACATAAATAAAACACAGTTATCACTTATTTATGACATATGCTATACATTGCTGCTTGTGACAAAACAAATAAGCAAAATTATAAGCATACAATCGCGTTTCAAAAGTACAATATTTTGTACTTGGGCTTACTTCCCTTGAAACGAAGCCTTCAGCAGACAGAACCCCGTTATAGTGCGTGGGTGTGCACTCAAGTGTAATGACAGCTTCCAATTGGCTGGTTCATTTGCTGATATGCTGAGGGCTTATTGTGTGTACAGAAAGATGATCTGTTTGATGGGCATTTTAGAAGTATGGCAAGTCACAAGAAAGTAAGATTCTTTATGGATAACAACTTCCTTTATTGTACTTGATGTGTCATTTCAGTATGGATTTGTCAATTAAAATCAAATACACTAGAAGAAGTTGTTATCCATAAAGAATGTATTTAGAGATGTTGGGCTTTGTAAGTGCATGTTCTCTGAATTTGTGTTAGATCCAATAAAAAATCATCTCGGTAGAGATGGTGAACTACTGTGTGGCTGGAAATTGTCACTCGTCCAAGTACAAAGCAGGATTTGAAACTGACAAGAGTTTGCACCAGTTTCCGTCAGATCTGGTCATCCAAGAAAAATGGGTGTAGTTGATATGCAACCCACAGACATTAAAACATTTCATGTGTACAAGTATCATGTGCCTAATTACATAATGTGGCAGAGACAAGACTCGGGTGCATGAGTCACAAATCAGTCTATTTTGTTTATGGTGTATAGCCTGATAGGTGTTTAGTTAAAATTGCATGTGGTCAGTGATTGAAGCTGTATATTGCATGTTGTCTTTAGGCAGGCAGACAGACATATAGGAGTCAATAAAGCAGACAGGCAGGCAGACATATAGGAGTCAATAAAGCAGACATTAAGCTTTCTCTGTGACAGAGGCTGCTTACCACAGTTAACAAGTCTTTTTTATGTAGCGAGTAGAATATTTACTTGTTTGTGTACCCATGAAGGTCCCGGGGTAGAATAGGCCTTGAGCAACTCATGCTTGCCATAAAAGGCTACTGTGCTTGTCGTAAGAGGCAACTAACAGGATCGGGTAGTCACACTCGCTGACTTGGTTGACACATGTCATCGGTTCCCAATTGCGCAGATAGATGCTCATGTTGTTGATCACTGGATTGTCTGGTCCAGACTCGATTATTTACAGACTGCAGCTATGTAGCTGGAATATTGCTGAGTGCTAAAACTAAAACTCAACTTACTCACTTGTTTGTGTACGCAACCAAGATTAGACTACTGCTCACGACCTCATGCTCTGGGCATGCATACTGTTTCAAGCTTCGCGATCCTATGCACTGGGCACAGCGCAGCACAGCTGTTTAAACCACTTTTTCACTCTGCGCTGGGAGATATTTAGTGAGTTGTTTGAATTCTGGTTTCACGGACATTTTTTTTTCAACGCATTTTTTTTCAACTTTATAAGTTGAATTGGCATTTTTGATGATTTGTTTTGGTAAGACTATGCCAAAAGGTTATCAGAATCTGCAGAGTTGTTTTACATTGCATGTGACCTTTAAGTATTGTCCATCAACACCAAAGCGTGACCATATCTGCACTGCATCTGACTGTGTTGGTAGTATTTTAAAGTGTTCAGTGACGACACATATATGGCATTTCATTTCAGCTGGATGTGTATCACCCCGCAATGTTCAGAAACTACATCCGGAAGTATGACATGGATGAGCCACCACCGCTGGAGGACGGCAGCACATACCGAGACAAGATGGACAGCGAGGATCCACACAACCTGGAGGATAGGTTCTACCGATATGGGGTGCGGCCAGAGTGGTTACAGATACACAGAATCATCAACCATAGGTAATAACTACACTCAGTCTGAGTGCTGAACTGAATCTCATCAGTTTTATCCTGATACGTCTTCTTGAACTCATTTCACTGTTGAAGGGCTTTCAAGTGCTAAGGTGATTGTAAGTCACTAAGAAAACATCAGTTCAGTGCTAAAGAATGTGATTTATGTTTAACGTTAGGTAGGCTGCTTTGTGAAAGGAGACCTCCTACCTTATGTTACCTAATAATGCCGTCATATGGTCTTGTCTTTGTAACAGACTCGGAAATAGGAAGTTGCTGTGTTGTTGAAACCATATTCTGATTGGTAGAATATGTCACGTATTTCAGAACCACCCGAGACGGCACCACATGGTATCTGACCAAGTGGAGGGACTTGCCATACGACCAGGCAACCTGGGAGTCCGAGGATTCGGGAATAGCAGACTTCAAGAAATTTGTAGATCAGTATGAAAGCTTAAGGTAAGTGTACAGAGTACTTTCTGAAAAAGTATGTGTGGCAACCTCATGTAACTTGCAGGATTTCCCATGGTGATGCCATCGTGAATGTACAACCCTGTGTCAGGGATCTTGTTAAGAAGGGTTATATACAGGGTTTCTTTATTGGCACTTCCTGGATTTCTCAGGGTGATCCATTGTGAATGTACAACTGTGCGTCATGGGTTCTTGTTAAGAAGGGTTATTGACGGGGATTCTGTATTGGCCTTCTTGGATAAATGAATTTCACTGTTTGTTGGACTATTTGTTTAAACAAACCTTGGAAACAATATGTGCCAGAATCCCATCATTGTCAGAGGTTTTATGTGGGCGTGACCTGTGAAGGTCTTGGTAGAATACGCCTTCAGCAACCCACGCTTGCCATGAAAAGCGACTATGCTTGCCGTAAGACGTGAATATGAGGATCTGGTGGTCAGGCTACCTGACTTGGTTGACACATGTTATTGCTTCCAACTGTGCAGATCGATTGCTCATGCTGTTGATCACTGGATTATCTGGTCCAGACTTTATTCTTTACAGACAACTGGCATATAGCTTGAATATTGCTGAGTGCGGCATAAAACTCACTCACGATTGTCTTGTCAAGTTTTTTTGGGTGAATTGGATGAGTTAGTAATTTTGCTTATATGATTCTGATACTTAATCACTCAGTCTATCTAAATTATTTGCAAGCCACGGTGACATAAAGGAGTGTTGCTCAGCATATTGGGAAAATGAGGTACTTTTGTGGGGTTCGCGAGTCAGAATTGGTCTCCATTAACCAATACTTTCAGGTGACTTTAAGGCTCAGGTAGTGAGGCTAACTGCAGGTGATCGCATCTCAACATGGTGGGTCGTTGTTCACAATGTTGATCTCTGGATTGTCCACTCTATTGTTTACATGCGTCTATGAGACAGTTGGATTGGTTTAAATAGTCATTGTATTTTATGTGTTTTAGCTGACGTAATGTCATTTTACAACTTGCAGAAGCTTGATGAACGGCAATGGCATCTCTGACAAGAAAGGGAAGAAGGGTAAAAGTGCCAAGAAGACCAGGGACAAAGAAATTGAGGTGCAGACGCCAAAAATGCCACCTGTGTATCCCACCACAGACGTGAGTCTCAATCTCATTGAGAACATCATGTGGCTTGTGGCTTGTGGCTTGTGGCTTTTCATTGCTTATTATGCAATGCTTATTTCATGAATAACAAAGCAGTTCCAGAGCTCTTGGGATTTCTTTAATCTGACATTGAAAAATACTTCTGACCATGTTGAAAGGGGTTTTTTGAAGCAGAACTTGTATTGTTGTCATTGAAATAAGCCTTGCAGTGGGATTTACCGCTATTCATCCACTTCAGCTTTATTTGTTCTCAAGGAACATGTGTCGTGATCATTGGTAAATAGATTTCCCAAATCATTTTGTTGATATGAGCAGTTGTACATCTATGCATCCTTCATAGCTACACACCTTGGTCTAGACTAACAGTCACGAATTTGAGAAACATATCACATCACATCTGTCACGTGTCATGTGGTGTCATACACCACTACATATCGTTGTCAGATGTCTTCAGCATCCATCATTGTCACACATCTCGTGTCCCCATCACAAAAGATGACACATCGTTGTCAAATGTCCTCAGTATACATCATTGTCACACATCTCGTGTCCCCATCACACATGACTACACATCGTTGTCAAATGTCCTCAGTATACATCATTGTCACACATCTCGTGTCCCCATCACACACGACTACACATCGTTGTCAAATGTCCTCAGTATACATCATTGTCACACATCTCGTGTCCCCATCACACAAGACGACACATCGTTGTCAAATGTCCTCAGTATACATCATTGTCACACATCTCGTGTCCCCATCACACAAGATGACACATCGTTGTCAAATGTCCTCAGTATACATCATTGTCACACATCTCGTGTCCCCATCACACACGACTACACATCGTTGTCAAATGTCCTCAGTATACATCATTGTCACACATCTCGTGTCCCCATCACACAAGACGACACATCGTTGTCAAATGTCCTCAGTATACATCATTGTCATACATCTCGTGTCCCCATCACACATGACTACACATCGTTGTCAAATGTCCTCAGTATACATCATTGTCACACATCTCGTGTCCCCATCACACAAGACGACACATCGTTGTCAAATGTCCTCAGTATACATCATTGTCACACATCTCGTGTCCCCATCACACAAGACGACACATCTTTGTCAAATGTCCTCAGTATACATCATTGTCACACATCTCGTGTCCCCATCACACAAGACGACACATCGTTGTCACATGTCCTCAGTATACATCATTGTCACACATCTCGTGTCCCCATCACACAAGACTACACATCGTTGTCACATGTCCTCAGTATACATCATTGTCACACATCTCTGTGTCACTATCTCATGTCACCGTTGATCACACTCACACATTGCTGTTAGACATCCTCATTATGGATCATGGTTGCACACCATCACAGCTTTTAGTGTAATGTCATCCGCTGTCATGTATTTTTTAGAAACACTTTCCAGCTCCCATGCATGATTCAGATCCAAGATTTTGAGATTTAATTTGCACTTCGTGTTAATTTCATTGTGTGTGTAGCTTGCTTCAGCTTGAGTGAATGCAAACATTGGTTGTCAAGTATTGACATAAAACAGTGTCTTGTTATAATCTCAGTTACGCAAGAAGTTAGATACACAACCAGAGTACATCGAAGCCACGGGTGGCAGACTCCACCCGTACCAGCTGGAGGGTCTCAACTGGCTTCGATTCTCCTGGCAAAACGGAACAGACACCATCCTAGCAGACGAGATGGGTCTCGGCAAGACCATCCAGACCATCTCCTTCCTTTACTCGCTCTTCAAAGAGGTCAGTATTTTCCTGTTTTGTTGTTTGTGTTCAGATGGTGATGTCAATAGCAGCTGTATTTTGAGCTGATCTACCTTTTTTTCCCACTACACATGATGCAGTTTGTCGGAAAATAACATCATTTCATTGGTCATTGTAGAAAGATGGTGTAGACCTGTAGGTTAAAGTGGTTGAATCCTTGAGCTTCATTCTCGACTTTGGTACGATGTATGAAGCCAATTGTTTGTGTATCCGGCTGTGTTATTGCAGGATTAAACCTGAAATGTCAGAGTTGAAATGATTTTTCGTTAAATTTTCCCAAGAGTATTATACAGTGTTGATGCATTGGGTGTAAATAACCTGCGCAATTTGTCAGTAGTGGAAATTAAAGATTCCTCCATGTGTATGGTGGAACATACAACGAAAATGTGGCTGATGTGTTGTTCTTATTGTAGGGACATTCAAAAGGGCCGTTCTTGGTTAGTGCTCCTCTGTCAACCATCATTAACTGGGAGAGAGAGTTCGAGTTCTGGGCACCTGAGATGTATGTTGTCACTTACGTCGGTGACAAGGATAGCCGAATGGTCATAAGGTAAGTAGAGGGCCACATCCAGTTCTGGATTTACTTACAATAGTTACATAGTTTGAAATTGTTCAAATGAACATTAAAAGAAAATGAAATCAGTTCATAATTAGGTTTCTGACATGGAAGTCCCTGCAATAACAGTTTACTGTAGTCATTTAGTCAAAACCAATCGTGACGATTAGTTCAAGAATTACAGGGAACAGAAGAAAGGAGAAGGTATGATAAGGGTGGTTTTTAGCCCACTAACAGAATTGGCTGAAAACATGTTATTTGTTTAGAAACAAGTTAGCTTTGCGTAGAAATGCTATATTTTATATGATCTGTGGTGTAATTTCACTGCAGAGGGTCCCAAAATGGGTTTATTCAGTTCCCATGAAAAATAACAAGACGTCTGAAATATCAGTGTGCCATAATGACTTATTTACAACTGTCATTTTATTTACATACAACTTACAGCAGTTTTACAACAGTTAGTCATGCTCAAAAACATGTCAATATCAATCATAATGTTTTAACCTCAAGGGGCCCAATTAGGGTTGCAATACAATGTTAATTCAATTACTTGCCTATTGTGTCCTCGAAACTCACTCACTCATTATTCACAACATTCTTTGCAAATGGAATCCATGGGTCAATTTTACAACATGCATGTATGATAACCAGTCATGGGGTACTAAGAATCACAGGGGCCTGTTTTGGGTAAAACTACATTTTGTTCACAGCTTCATTTTAACTACTAAGTGTACAAGTCAGCTTTTACAACCAGTTTCAGCAAATATACAGTTAACATCTCAACATGATATGTTATTGCAATAACCAATCATGTTGCACTAAAAATCACAGGTCTTGACCTCAAACGGGCCCATTTTGGGTGAAATTTCATTGTCGGCAGCACACATTCATATCAACACCATGCAAGTGTTAAAGTCAGTATTCAAAAGTCTTCACAGAGTAATTATTCACAACTTATCCACTTTAAAGATATAAAACATTCACTTTTACTCTTCATTCACACAGTCATCAATTTCAGTTTCTGATTCACTGTCAAGAACTGCAGCATTCTAGAGTGTATAAACCTAAAGTAGATCAAAATATGTAAAATATGAATTTTAAAATATTGGAGACAAAGGCAACTAGACCGACTTGAAAAGTTGATAGGTCAGTGTCTTGAGAAAAGATTTACATGATGTTAATTAAAGCTTGTTTCAACAGTGTTGTAACATAGAGTACCAAACTTGATAGAAAAAAAAATTACAATATTTGGATTTGATGTGAAACAGTTTAGTTAAACATTGTAGACTTGTTAACAAACTTTGAAAAAAAGGAAGAAAAGTTACATGGGTTTGAACCTGTGTGTCTGATAACAAAAAAAAGCCCCAACTGTCCACTATTGCAACCACTAGGCTACATATTCCTTTGTCTTACAATGTGAATTTATGCTTATATATTACAACTTACAACTATGTATGACTTGACGTCTGCTTGTGTTCATCACCTGCTAGACCTTGATACAATGTTCTTATTCTAGCTAAAAGAAAATCCTTTTCATTCAGTTAAGTGTAGTCATTTTGGTTAAATGAAATCTAATATGTCATTGGAAACATCCAGGTACATTTTTTGAGATGTTGTATGGGGCACTTCCACAAACTAAAATGTACTTTTTAAAAGCTTTTGATGTGAGCAAAAGCGTGACCCACCACAATTTTTTGGGTGTGCATTCTAATTTACTTTCTTCATATGTGGTGAAAAAATTGGGATGGGTCATGCTTGTGCTCACACTTTTCTATCACTCTGAAAATCAGAAAATGTAGGTTTCTAGAAGATATTGTAAAGAATGTTAACTTTGAGGTCTTCAAAGAGGAAAACTAACAACACTAAAACATCAAAATGCAATTGGAGGTAACTTCAACAATTAATTTAGCACTTTTGCTAAAATTATCATGTAAAATTTTGATAATCATGACGTGTTGTGGTCCAATAAGTTCTTCAATCATATCTTGTCTTTCACCATTGTGAAGGTTCTTGGTATGTGTTGTGTCTTAGGGACTAGCTAAATCACATTTGTTTCACTTGCTCACAGAATCCTTAAACATAGATAACTATTTGTGGGTTCCAACTGCAGAATTACACACATTTCAAAGCCACATTGACATCCAAGTGAGGGAATTACAAGAATCCATGTCAATATGTTGTTCTTTTAGCATGAACTTGTATCTACTGAGACGATCAAAGTATCTCATGTATTACACAAGTTCATTAGTCATGATTGTGACTATGACCGTTGTAACACTTATATAGATGTTACGTAAATAACTCATCATCATGACGCATGTTATACTTATGTACATTTGTTAACATTGTATATTCTTTGCTCTTGTACTGCCGATGATTGTTTATGAGAATAGGGAGGTTGAAGTTGAAGTATAAAGTTGTAGAGAAGCAAAGATTATAACTATGTGCTGGAAAGAATTCTCTCTACTTCCAACATGGCACCTTATCTTTAGCCTTGGTGGTACTTTGCTATTAGCCCTCCTGGAAAAACTGAAATATACATTTTAGCCTTCCTGGGACATTTGAAAAAAAAAAATTAGCCTTCCTGATACGACACTGAATAAATCATCAGTGATTTGTTGTTTCAGGGAACATGAGTTTTCCTTTGATGAAGGAGCTATCCGTGGTGGAGCTAAGGCCTCCAAAGTGAGGGAAGGATGTGCTATCAAGTTCCACGTGCTGCTCACATCGTATGAACTGATATCAATTGATAGTGCTACATTGGGATCCATTGGCTGGGCTGTGCTTGTTGTCGACGAGGCTCACAGACTCAAGAACAACCAGTCAAAGGTGGGTGAAGCAGGAATTGATCTGAAGTAATCAATGTTCAATTAGGAAATGAAGGCACAGGTGACACATGGTCTTGTGGACCATGGCAGTTTAGCATCCCTGGTGCTTCAGAGGTTTAAAAATCCCATCGCCGGAGTCCTGGGACAAGTCAGTTTTAATTTCAGCCAATAAAATAACAGGATTTTTTTCTAGAAAATTTCTGCTTACAGTTTCAAACTGCAAATACGCTTGGATTTCATTTCATATCTACTCAGAGTGTAGCTATTAAATTTCATAATGATGATAAAGTAGTGTTATCTTTCTTGGCTATTTATCACTTCTCAAGAACTAGGCCACTAAACATTAACATCAAGTATCTTTCTTGGCTATTTATCACTTCTCAAGAACTAGGCCACTAAACATTAACATCAAGTATCTTTCTTGGCTATTTATCACTTCTCAAGAACTAGGCCACTAAACATTAACATCAAGTACCTTTCTTGGCTATTTATCACTTCTCAAGAACTAGGCCACTAAACATTAACATCAAGTACCTTTCTTGGCTATTTATCACTTCTCAAGAACTAGGCCACTAAACATTAACATCAAGTACCTTTCTTGGCTATTTATCACTTCTCAAGAACTAGGCCACTAAACATTAACATCAAGTACCTTTCTTGGCTATTTATCACTTCTCAAGAACTAGGCCACTAAACATTAACATCAAGTACCTTTCTTGGCTATTTATCACTTCTCAAGAACTAGGCCACTAAACATTAACATCAAGTACCTTTCTTGGCTATTTATCACTTCTCAAGAACTAGGCCACTAAACATTAACATCAAGTACCTTTCTTGGCTATTTATCACTTCTCAAGAACTAGGCCACTAAACATTAACATCAAGTACCTTTCTTGGCTATTTATCACTTCTCAAGAACTAGGCCACTAAACATTAACATCAAGTACCTTTCTTGGCTATTTATCACTTCTCAAGAACTAGGCCACTAAACATTAACATCAAGTACCTTTCTTGGCTATTTATCACTTCTCAAGAACTAGGCCACTAAACATTAACATCAAGTACCTTTCTTGGCTATTTATCACTTCTCAAGAACTAGGCCACTAAACATTAACATCAAGTACCTTTCTTGGCTATTTATCACTTCTCAAGAACTAGGCCACTAAACATTAACATCAAGTACCTTTCTTGGCTATTTATCACTTCTCAAGAACTAGGCCACTAAACATTAACATCAAGTATCTTTCTTGGCTATTTATCACTTCTCAAGAACTAGGCCACTAAACATTAACATCAAGTACCTTTCTTGGCTACTATCACTTCTCAAGAACTAGGCCACTAAACATTAACATCAAGTACCTTTCTTGGCTATTTATCACTTCTCAAGAACTAGGCCACTAAACATTAACATCAAGTATCTTTCTTGGCTATTTATCACTTCTCAAGAACTAGGCCACTAAACATTAACATCAAGTATCTTTCTTGGCTATTTATCACTTCTCAAGAACTAGGCCACTAAACATTAACATCAAGTACCTTTCTTGGCTATTTATCACTTCTCAAGAACTAGGCCACTAAACATTAACATCAAGTACCTTTCTTGGCTATTTATCACTTCTCAAGAACTAGGCCACTAAACATTAACATCAAGTATCTTTCTTGGCTATTTATCACTTCTCAAGAACTAGGCCACTAAACATTAACATCAAGTATCTTTCTTGGCTATTTATCACTTCTCAAGAACTAGGCCACTAAACATTAACATCAAGTACCTTTCTTGGCTATTTATCACTTCTCAAGAACTAGGCCACTAAACATTAACATCAAGTACCTTTCTTGGCTATTTATCACTTCTCAAGAACTAGGCCACTAAACATTAACATCAAGTATCTTTCTTGGCTATTTATCACTTCTCAAGAACTAGGCCACTAAACATTAACATCAAGTACCTTTCTTGGCTATTTATCACTTCTCAAGAACTAGGCCACTAAACATTAACATCAAGTACCTTTCTTGGCTATTTATCACTTCTCAAGAACTAGGCCACTAAACATTAACATCAAGTACCTTTCTTGGCTATTTATCACTTCTCAAGAACTAGGCCACTAAACATTAACATCAAGTACCTTTCTTGGCTATTTATCACTTCTCAAGAACTAGGCCACTAAACATTAACATCAAGTACCTTTCTTGGCTATTTATCACTTCTCAAGAACTAGGCCACTAAACATTAACATCAAGTACCTTTCTTGGCTATTTATCACTTCTCAAGAACTAGGCCACTAAACATTAACATCAAGTACCTTTCTTGGCTATTTATCACTTCTCAAGAACTAGGCCACTAAACATTAACATCAAGTATCTTTCTTGGCTATTTATCACTTCTCAAGAACTAGGCCACTAAACATTAACATCAAGTACCTTTCTTGGCTATTTATCACTTCTCAAGAACTAGGCCACTAAACATTAACATCAAGTACCTTTCTTGGCTATTTATCACTTCTCAAGAACTAGGCCACTAAACATTAACATCAAGTACCTTTCTTGGCTACTATCACTTCTCAAGAACTAGGCCACTAAACATTAACATCAAGTACCTTTCTTGGCTATTTATCACTTCTCAAGAACTAGGCCACTAAACATTAACATCAAGTATCTTTCTTGGCTATTTATCACTTCTCAAGAACTAGGCCACTAAACATTAACATCAAGTATCTTTCTTGGCTATTTATCACTTCTCAAGAACTAGGCCACTAAACATTAACATCAAGTACCTTTCTTGGCTATTTATCACTTCTCAAGAACTAGGCCACTAAACATTAACATCAAGTATCTTTCTTGGCTATTTATCACTTCTCAAGAACTAGGCCACTAAACATTAACATCAAGTACCTTTCTTGGCTATTTATCACTTCTCAAGAACTAGGCCACTAAACATTAACATCAAGTATCTTTCTTGGCTATTTATCACTTCTCAAGAACTAGGCCACTAAACATTAACATCAAGTATCTTTCTTGGCTATTTATCACTTCTCAAGAACTAGGCCACTAAACATTAACATCAAGTACCTTTCTTGGCTATTTATCACTTCTCAAGAACTAGGCCACTAAACATTAACATCAAGTACCTTTCTTGGCTATTTATCACTTCTCAAGAACTAGGCCACTAAACATTAACATCAAGTACCTTTCTTGGCTATTTATCACTTCTCAAGAACTAGGCCACTAAACATTAACATCAAGTACCTTTCTTGGCTATTTATCACTTCTCAAGAACTAGGCCACTAAACATTAACATCAAGTACCTTTCTTGGCTATTTATCACTTCTCAAGAACTAGGCCACTAAACATTAACATCAAGTATCTTTCTTGGCTATTTATCACTTCTCAAGAACTAGGCCACTAAACATTAACATCAAGTATCTTTCTTGGCTATTTATCACTTCTCAAGAACTAGGCCACTAAACATTAACATCAAGTACCTTTCTTGGCTATTTATCACTTCTCAAGAACTAGGCCACTAAACATTAACATCAAGTACCTTTCTTGGCTATTTATCACTTCTCAAGAACTAGGCCACTAAACATTAACATCAAGTACCTTTCTTGGCTATTTATCACTTCTCAAGAACTAGGCCACTAAACATTAACATCAAGTATCTTTCTTGGCTATTTATCACTTCTCAAGAACTAGGCCACTAAACATTAACATCAAGTACCATGTATACCATTCATGTTTTCATAATTACAGCATCATGAATTGGTCAAAACTATCAGGGCATGTGGAGAATTAATCAGGACAAGGTACTTTGTTAAGGTCACTTTCGTTGTGGCCAGTTTTGTATCCCTGGTGCATTGAGTGAACAATTGTGTTTTTGTATCTGTGTTTTGTGGATTTCATGGCCTTCGAAGGATAATGGCTCAGGTTTATTTGTTTTTCTGCATTTGTTAGTTGTTGGTGTTTAACGAAGTATGTGACCTATTTTTCAGTTTTTCCGTATCTTGAGTTCGTACAAGATAGGGTATAAGCTGCTGTTGACAGGAACTCCTCTGCAGAATAACCTGGAGGAACTGTTCCATCTCCTGAACTTTCTCACCCCGGAGAACTTCAAGTGAGTAGATTGCAAGGATCAGTTTCTTCCTCGTGTTATTTATTAGGTGGTATTACTTTTATGTCACATAACATTCTTACACCAGAGAACTTCATCGACTACATGGTTACACGGACCAGTTTCTTTCCCATGTTATTTAATAGATGATATTTCTGTTACATCACATTAAAAGTAGGGAAGACTTCTTTGATAGTTTATGCTTACCTAATGTATTCTTGGAAATGGTTTGTAGTGATCTTCAAGGCTTCCTTGACGAGTTTGCTGACATTTCAAAGGAAGATCAGGTGAAGAAGTTACACGATCTGTTGGGTCCACATTTGCTCCGACGTCTCAAGGCTGATGTCCTCAAGGGAATTCCGTCCAAGAGTGAATTCATTGTCAGAGTGGAGCTCAGTCCAATGCAGAAGTAAGAATGTCTTAAGGCACATTTTGTTCAATAGCTCCTGACCTGTGAAGACTGAGTTTGAATTGGCTTATTTGTTGACATTGACAGCTAGCTATTGGGATGACATGAGTATTACTGTCTTTGTCCCCTAACTGTTCACTCAATCCTCAAGAAATCAGTCACTAGATGGAGCAGTGGGGTAGTCTAGTGGTTTAGGTGGCTGCTTGTGCTGCCGAAGACCCATGTTCGATACCCCCCCATGGACACGATGTGTAAAGCCCATTTCTAGTGTTCCCTGCCATGATATTGCTGGAGTATTGTTGGGGTAGGAGTAAAGTTTAATTCACTCACACACAATCACTCTATTCTCTGATCAGGTCTTGCTGAATAACGGTATGGGAACAAAATAACTGGTGTTTTTTCTGAGTTGAGTTTGTGTGTACAACCTGGTTCATCAGTCAGTAACAAAACCATATTATGAAAAGGGCAAGGAAATTCATGTGTCATAACCTCTATAAAAAATGTGACATTTTTAAAATACAGCTTCTAGCCCTAGGCAGGAAACCACAACACCTGTACATTTATGTAACTGCAAAGGCATATAAAAATAATCTTGCTGTCTTACATTTCACATTGTGAGGTGTGAGCTATTTGTAATATTGTATGTGTATTTACAGGAAGTACTACAAGTACATCTTGACAAGAAACTTTGATGCATTGAATACCAAAGGTGGGACTCAGGTGTCTCTGCTAAACATCATGATGGACTTAAAGAAGTGCTGCAACCACCCCTATCTCTTCCCAACTGCTGCTATGGTAAGTGTCACACTGTCACCATAGGCAGTCTGCCTCTCTGTTGCCATGGAACAAGTCGCACTGTCTTCGGTACACAATCTCGCCCTCATGGTTTAAGACTGTATAAAGTAGACAGTCTTCTCTAGTGATCCTTCAAGACAGGATAGATGAAGGTGTTGGCAGAAGACTTGTATGACAGATTATTATATTCCTGAAATTCTTCAGTAACCAGTGGTCATGGTGCTTTATAAGATTTTCTCACACTTTACAGGAAGCTCCCAAGTTCCCAAATGGTGCCTTTGAGGGACAGTCTCTGATCAGGTCATGCGGAAAACTGGAGCTGCTGTCTAAGATGATGAAAAAGCTGAAAGAACAAGGCCATAGAGTGCTCATTTTCTCCCAGGTAAAAGATGGGGAAACTCCATCATGGATTTGTCTTAGAATAAATACCACACAACTGACATTAATTGTTTGTTTGCAAGATACAAATGTCAGTGTATTTTTATGCTGCCAAAACTCGTTCAATGAACCAGAACAGTTGCAGTGACTAATGTTGATGCAGACAAAGATTGGGATATAACAATGGGATGATAGTGAGTTGAAATCATGTTTTGTTCCAGATGACGAAGATGTTAGACATTCTGGAGGACTTCATGGAGGCGGAAGGTTACAAGTATGAAAGAATAGATGGAGGAGTGACTGGATCGCTCAGGCAGGATGCTATAGACAGGTTTAACGGTATGTTAGCTGTCATAGGTGTCCTAGCAGTTATCACGAGAAGTTGCAGTAAAGTGAACATAGTTTAAGATAGTAAACATCAGAGCCAAATTATGATGATTAGAGCCCTTTTGTCACAGTTGAAGTGATTCCCTTTGTATTATGATCATATTATTATTGATCAACTGACCAATGCGTCTGTTAATCTGCAGCCAATGGAGCCCTTGCCTTCTGCTTCTTGCTGTCCACAAGGGCAGGTGGTCTTGGTATCAACCTGGCAACCGCTGACACTGTCATCATCTACGACTCAGATTGGAACCCTCACAATGATATCCAGGTAAGTTGTACTATTCACAGCACTCTTGACTAGCAAGTTTCGTGAAGATTTGTCCTAGTGACAGGCAAAAAATCAGGTTGGCAGTGCCACCATAGTGCTTGCCTAAACAAGACTTAGACGGAGATGAGGACCTATTTCCCTATTTTGCATTTTGTTACTAATAGGACCAGTCTACTGAAAATATTTTTTCCAGGAAGTTTTGCTTCATTGGTACTTTAATTGTCATAAAATTTGGAATTTTTAAATTTGTTTTTGATTTGGTGACTGTCAATTCGCAGATGATGAATACATTTTGCTTACAAAGAACCACCATCTGTACATTGACTTTTATGTGTGTGACTTGTTGCAGGCTTTCAGTCGTGCTCACCGAATTGGGCAGGCCAACAAGGTGATGATCTACCGCTTTGTAACCAGAGCATCTGTTGAGGAGAGGATTACACAGGTGGCCAAGAAGAAGATGATGTTGACCCACTTGGTCGTCAGACCTGGCCTCGGCAACAAGAGCACAACAATGTCCAAGAAAGAACTTGATGACATTCTCAAGTTTGGTACTGAGGAACTTTTCAAAGAGGAAGAAAAAGGTATTTAGATCCTCTAGTCATTAGAAACCCAGATATTTCAATGGAAGTTCAATTTTGTAATTTAAAAAACTGTCAAGTTTGAGTCTTCAGTTGGCACAACTGTTTTGGAATCCTTGCTATCCAAATTTGGTAGTCAACATTCAACCTCCCCTGTTGTCAAAAGCATAGATATTAAGTTACATAGTTAGATCCTCTCATCACACAAAAAGATGTAAAAAGTTAACAAATTGAACTTCTCTCTTCTTAGTGTGTGTCTGAACAGTGTCCACAGGTGGTATCTGAATAGTTGTTTATTCTTTGTGTGGGTTCGGTTTCTTTATGTAGCAGAATAGTTGTATTATGGTAGCGTGGACTTCAGTGTTCAAACTGTTTTTACAGCAGGGGATGATCGAATCGTGTACGATGACGCAGCGCTGTCTCGGCTGCTGGATCGAACCCAAGAGGGACAAGAGGAAAAGGAGATGGCCATGAACGAGTACCTCAGCTCCTTCAAGGTGGCCAGCTATCAGGTCAAGGAAGGGGAGGAAGAGGTGAGTCTGACTCCATAGCAGACCACGTAAAGGCAGCTAAACAGATCTGGCTAGCTTTTCCTGAAACGTTCATAGCACTACAAACTTCTTAAGTCTTAAGCCTATTCTTAACACATTGGCTGCGATCAAAGATAAGAATTTTTACGGTTATGGATCGTTTCGTAACACATTAGCTATGATCAAAGTTAAGACTTCTTAAGGCAATCAATCGTTTTCAGAATAAGGGCCCTGGAGATCAAGCTCCATGTTAGTTCCATATCATATGTAGTTTGCACCCTTTTTGAAAATATCAGTCTTTGGATTGTCTGGTCCAGACCATTTACAGTCTGTTGTTACCCAGCTTATACACTGAGTACAGTGTTATTCCACAAACTTTTGACTGTAGGATGAGACAGAGATGGAGGTGCTGAAGCAGGAGGCGGAGCATGCCGACCCAGCGTACTGGGAGAAGCTGCTACGCCACCACTACGAGCAGCAGCAGGAAGACATGGCTCGCACCCTCGGCAAGGGGAAGCGCGTCCGCAAGCAGGTCAACTACAACGATGCAATGAATGGCCAGGAAGATGAAGCCTGGAAGGAGAGCATGTCTGATTTCGATTCTGACTTCAGTAAGTTGACGCAACGTTTCATATTGCATGTTACTGCTCACTGTTTGTGGATTGACTGAAGGTTGAATGAAAAGTATATAAAAGATACACAGTAAATTTCCCTCATTTGGTTCATTTTATGACAGTTTCTCACAGATGATTGGATTGGATTGTCAGATTGTCACATAATTAATGAAGTCTTTGTGATGTTTCAGACAACGAAGAGGATGATGATGACTTCGAAGACAAACCTGAAGGTAAGTGTTGTTATAATTTGTCCTTATCCATGTTTGACATCCAAATACTATAAACAAAAAAGCAGTGTTGTTTGGGAGCTAAATCATCAATATTTGTGATTGCAGTACGAGGACGTAGCAAGCGTGGCAATGAGAAAGATAGACCACTGCCACCTCTACTGGCTCGTGTCAATGGACAGATTGAGGTAAGATAAGGATTGAACTTCTGAACATATTAGAAAAACACAGTATAGTTGTGGCAATCAACGGATAGCTACGTACCTCCTTGGACTAAGGTAGAGGGCAGAATATGCCCACACTATCCACCCATTGTACAAATTAAGTGAGGAGCCACCGTGGTATAGCAGTAATATTACTAATTGTGGGCCACATGTGTCTTCCCTCTACAAGAAATTGATTGCTTATCTATTTCTTCTCAGTGGAAGACTAGAACAAAACCGCAAACATTAGGGATGGAAGCGATTGAGTTTACTTCTGTCTATAAGGCATTGCAGGACATTTTGTGCGATTCTTCATGACAATAGTAGTTGTAGCTCTTGGGTTTGAGCTGATAGTTCAGATTCAAATTCAAGTCCTAGTTTCAGGTAATGTAGGCTAAAAATAATGCACTTGTCTTTTCCTTGATTCACTTCTCCACACAATGATCATCAAACCACACCAAAACACATTCGAATTTCAGGATTTAGTCGTTCAAAATATAGCTTTTAGATTTGGTATGAGTTTGCAAATGTTATTCATCACTTTTCAGTCATAAAGCTGGAAGGCATGACAAACTTGTGCATTTTTGCAGTTCAGTTTGACATGAGCCCTTTGATGGCCTTGTCAGACATGAGTCATATGATAACATTGTAAGACATGAGCCATATGATAACCTTGTTAGACAGGAGCCATATGATGGCCTTGTCAGACATGAGTCATGATGGCCTTGTCAGACATGAGCAATATGATGGCCTTGTCAGACATGAGCCATGTGATAACCTTGTTAGACATGAGCCATATGATGGCCTTGTCAGACATGAGCCATATGATAACCTTGTTAAGCTGTACTTCTAGGACATACAGTACATCAGAGATAGTAAGGTTACACATACCATCAGGATTTCTAGTGTGTGGCATGTTTGAGACAGAGATAGTAAGGTTATACATACCGTCAGGATTTCTAGTGTGTGGCATGTTTCAGACAGAGACTGTAAGGTTACACATACTGTCAGGATTTCTAATGTGTGGCATGTTTCAGACAACCTTTGGTTGTTATTTTTCAGGTGCTTGGTTTCAATGCTCGACAGAGGAAGGCTTTCCTAAACGCTGTGATGAGATGGGGCATGCCTCCTCAAGATGCGTTTAATTCTCAGTGGTAAGTTGTAGCCTGGACATTGACCAGTGCACACTATTTTTCATACCTGATTTCTGGTGTCACCTGCTGTGATATGGCTGGAATATTGCTAAAAGCAGCACAAAACTGAACTCACTCACTGAGACAAACCTGTAAACGTCTCTATTGGGACTTGTCAGAGAGGAACACATTATAACACATTCTAAGCTACCTTCTGTCTCATTTCAGTTATTGTGGAAGCCATTGTGGCTGAGTGGGTCACTGACTTAATATGCTGATGATTAGGTGTATGACAGAGTGTGGGTTCAAATCCCAAATGGGATTCAACTTAAACAGTACTATAATCTGTACTTCACCGAAAAAGTGTTATACTAAATATGTGATATTTTGCCCTTAACATGTTGTTTCTTTTTCTTTAGAATTTTATTTTCTGTCAGTTTGTAATTGAAATTTTAACCTGTTCATCTTAGTTAAATCTTGCATAAGTGCTTGTTCAAGTTGTGGTATTGTATGTATTGTGCTGGCATTGTAAATGAATACTACATATCATGTTTCTGCTTTTTGTATTTTGTTTGCATGCAGTTCTGTTGTTTTTTTGTATGTTGCTTATCCCAGTGATTCATTCAGAAGTTCTTTTAGCCATTCTGATGTTTTCAGGTTGGTTCGAGATCTCCGCGGGAAATCCGAGAAAGTATTCAAGGCCTATGTCTCACTCTTCATGCGGCATCTCTGTGAACCAGGAGCAGATAACTCCGAAACCTTTGCTGATGGTGTGCCAAGGGAAGGGCTGTCTCGACAACATGTACTCACTCGAATTGGAATCATGTCTCTAGTTAGGAAAAAGGTTAGTAGCATTTCAGTTCTTTGAATCCGTTGTGACATGTTGAAGCAAGTAATACTGAGTCAATTTAATACTGCTAATCTGAAGTCCTTGGTCTTCTGGTTCAGTTGGTATTGCGGTAATGAATGGAAGATTGCTTCATATTAGATTCATTTTGGTTAAAGCGTCATTTATCTCGGAGGGTATAAGTAACGAAATTATTTTCAGTAATCAGTTATTTGTGACAAACAGCGCTTTCTTTTGTCACTGGAAAATATCATGTAATTTATCGTGTACAGATTCAAGAATTTGAGGCGATCAATGGCACTCACAGCATGCCGTACGTAAAGGCTGAGGATGCTGTTGAAAGGATGAAGAAAGAGGCTGCACTTGCAGCAGCAGCTGCAGCGGCTACAGCCGCAGCAGCAGCATCACCAGCCCCGGAAAAGGATGAAAAGGAGGTGAAGGAAGAGAAGAAGGAGGATGGTAAAGAAGAAGTGAAGAGGGAAACCAAAGAAGGAGAGAAAGAAGAGAAAACTGAAGACAAGGAGGAGAAGATGGAGGAAGACAAACCTGACAAGGTGAAAGAAGGACAGGATGAGGAGAAAGAGAAGGATACTCAGGATAAGAAGGAAGAAGCTGAACAGGTGTGTTGTTGGTATAGTCCCCGGGAATCTACAGCTGCAGCCAAATCAGGGAACAGAAATTCTTTACAAATTTATGTACAGTGAAAATGGTTTTTCACCTCCTTTAACATGCATTTCTTGACAGAGTAACATGAAACTTTGTGGCCATGAGCATGACAGGCAGCACTCTAACCACCAGACTAGCAAACGTGACTGAGATGTGCTATTGTGATTGTTTTCTGCAGAAGGAGGGTGATAAGGAGGAAGTGAAGAAGGAAGAGCCCATGGACACCGAGGAGAAGAAAGAGGAGGAGGTGAAGGAGAAACCCAAGGAGGAGGCCGCTGAGGAGAAGTCAAAGGAGGAGGAAGTCCCCATGGACACCACCGAGAAGAAAGAGGAGAAGGCCGAAGGTAAACAAACTTGCTGAACTGAACACACTGTAACATTTGATTTCTTAAAACCATTCGTTCTTTCTTACCTTTTACATGTGTTTCTACAAGATATTTTATCCAAATGGACACGGTTAGGGCATGTGTAGCAACACCTGGTATTTCTGTTTGGACTGCACATTAGTTGGTGGTGTAATGGGTCACAGTCAGAGAGGACCCACCTGTTCTGGTGAAAGATGTTAACAATGCTGACAACAGCTTCCATGTTCAACCTCAACTTGGTGCAGTGTTGCTCAGTTAACATTGCTCAGTATTGTGTACGTGTGTGATGAGGCATGTGATGTCATTGTAGGGGCTGACGGCGAGAAGGCAAAAGATGACTCCAAGGGAGGTGAGAAGGCGGAGGATGAGAAGAAGGAAGATGGGGAGAAGAAAGATGTGAAAGCAGATGAAAAGAAGGAAGAAGACAAGGATGAGAAAAAGGAAGAGAAGAAAGAGGGTTTGTGTTGCTTGGAAACATTATTTTCATGGACTTTGTCTTTATTCCTTAGCATGTTAGCCGCATTTGTGGAAGTATCACTGTAGGTTGTGTGTTATATGTATCCCAAGTCTAATCTTATTCCACAAAACTCCAAATAACAGGTAAACATATGCATGCGCATACATACAGACAAATGTCTTGAGAAACACGGTTTCATCTTGCTTCCATATGTATGTTTAGATGTGATTATAATACATTACGTTTGATCCACACACCTGAACCAATCAGATCTCAGCATTCATCCATGGTGTGATGATTAATCTGGGTTGTGTCTTTGTGCAGTTGAAGAAGACAAGGAGAAGGGAGAAAAGGACGAGAAAGAGAAGGAGAAAGTTGAACCCAAGAAGGAATCTGTGCCTCGCTCTGAAGAGGAGAAGAAGAGGGACGAGCAGTTCCAGAAGTTTATGTTTAATATTGCTGATGGTGGCTTCACAGAGCTTCACACGCTCTGGGCCAATGAACAACGAGCCCTGCAGGCAGGGCGTGAACACGAGGTCTGGCATCGTCGTCATGACTACTGGCTGCTTGCCGGCATTGTCACGTATCCTTCCCTGTACTCACTATCGTCACATGTAGGACCTTGTTGGAATGACTGTCTGAGATAAGTCTCCTGTGATTAACATGTTGGGTACTTTCTTAGAAATTTGTCACAGGCCATATTATCTTTCCTGAGACAGTATCTTCCTGGTATCATTATTTATGAGCTTACGGTTTTGCAATTAGACAACATAGAAGAGACAAGTGTTTTATTTCAGCTGCTGATGTATGTTCTTGAAAACAGTGTGACATTAAACAGAAGTAAGTGCCTATTGTGGTGTAATCATTAACATGATCTGTATTATATTCAGCCATTTGGACACTGACCTTTCACCTGAACCCACAGTTTTACATTCTTCCATAACCCCCTCGTGCAAAAAGTACAATCCAAGTCTAGATTTCTCCCAAGGTTTCCCTTAACCAGATTCAGATTTGGATATGGTCGGTGGCAGGACATTCAGAATGATCCCCGCTTCCAGATCATAAATGAACCTTTCATCAGTGAACAGGGTAAAGGAAACTTCCTGGAGATCAAGAACAAGTTCCTGGCAAGGAGGTTTAAGGTATGATTGGCCGGCTAATTAAAACCGATGTATTATAAGCAGTACAGCTGTCACCTCAACCGATAAACATCAGGTGTTAATGTTTACCCTCTCGTGTTCTACACGTCTTTCAGCTCTGATGTAGTTCAGAAAGTGAGATTGTGTTCCATTATCTAGCCGTCCATGCTATACATAGTGATTGTAGTTGATGAGTAATCATGTATTGTAAGTTATTGACTTGCTCTTCATGGCATGCATACAAGATGTGATTGTGATTCATCGATGATCATATTCTTTCATGATGTGCATATACAGTAGATGGCGATAATTAATGTGAGTTTCTGATTCAGCTCCTTGAGCAGGCCCTAGTCATTGAAGAGCAACTGAGACGTGCAGCTTACCTCAACCTTACTCAGGACCCAACTCATCCTGCCATGGCACTCAATGCAAGGTAGATAACTGTGTGTGGTCATTTGAAATAACAGCTAAACTATTCTGTGATGTTTTACTACCGAACACAGATTTATGTATTATTCTGGTGTTCCATTATTCTGGAACTAACAATTCTACATGTATGGTGAACATAATAGTTTGTCATGATTGTTTGGGATGTTTTTATGAAATCGAGAGCTCACTTTTCACTGCAGGTCCCCCCAAAAGTATTCTCGATTCCTAGCACATCATTGCCAAATATTTCTCCAGCTTTAACTGGTTCCTGATTTTTCACATGTCTTACTCCAGGTTTGCTGAACTTGAGTGTCTAGCTGAGAGTCATCAGCATCTATCTAAAGAATCCCTGGGCGGGAACAAGCCTGCAAATGCTGTGCTACATAAAGGTCTGTTGCATCTTCTCACTTTCATGGTTGTTATTGCATTACGGAGATATGCCCTTCATGGTTGCCGTGGGGCACAAGCGAATGTGCAGAGTAACATGCCTTGTAGAGGAGGCCTTAAACTTATGATGATGGGGGTAGGGCTGCAACAAATCAATGTTCAATTCATCAAAAATTGATTCTGACTCCTTAATTTAGATTTTGGATATGATGTTTCAATGCCTATTTAAATTATGCAGCCAGAATATAATTTTGACTCCAGCTCTAGCAGTTCTGTGTAATAGAATAAGATGAAACATGATTGGTTGATGCCTGCCCATTATCCAGTGAGAATTGTTGTTAGCAGACTTTGCCAACTTGACAATGGATTTCATTCTGAAAAAGCTGACCCTGTTGTAAATAAAATCTGGTGTTGTTAATTATATGAAGAACCAAATCATGGGTCCATTATCGAAATACGAATCGAGGTCTGTTTCAGTTGATGCAGCCCTGACGGGTGGCATCTTGTTTCGCACTTAGCGTGTTTCTACGTTTGTCAGCAAAATAAACTTGCTCATGAGTTTCACAGAAATGGTAACTCGTCACCTGTATCGTTTCAAATGTTTCTCCTAGATATAGTTGACATGCTGTGATATAACAGGAATTTTTTATAAAGGGGGTTGAACCCAACCAGCCCAGTTTACCTTAGCAGTTTTGGTGTGTCTGGGTGCAGTAACATGTGCTTGCTGGCAAGTTGAAAACACTTTCATCTGTGAATATATTGTAAATATATCACATGAGTCAGTTCTGAACAAAAATTGTTGAAAGGCACATACAAGAATTTGAATATCTGCTGACATTGTGATGTTATTTACTTATGAGATCTTGGCAGTGAATGTTTGCATTTGCATGAATATTGTGCGTGTGTGTGTGCGTGTGCGTGTGCGTGCGTGCGTGCGTGCGTGCGTGTGTGTGCGTGTGTACCACACTTGCTGTGTATTAACGTTGGTAATCTGCACATTATCCAGTGCTAAACCAGCTGGAGGAGCTGCTGAGTGACATGAAACAGGATGTGGCCCGTCTCCCGGCCACCCTTGCCCGTGTGCCCCCGGTCACCCAGCGACTACAGATGTCTGAGAGGAATATCCTCAACCGATTGGTCAACCCAAACCAGGCTACTCCTTCCTCGACGACCGGTCCTCCAACACCAACACTCTCTGGTGGGTCAAGTTCTGCTTCAGGCTCTGCAGCCACATCTTCTGCAGCTGTGTCCTCCCAGTTCATGGCAGCGGCAGCTGCAGGCAATTTTGGAGGACCATACTCTAACTCCAGTTTTGCAGGGTTTCGACCGCAGTTTGGGGTCCCCCCTACATCATTTAATCAAGGTTGGTAGCGGGGAGCCTTCATGTCATGGCATGTTGTGAGAATCGGCAAGCTTCACATGCTTTGTTCTGTGTCCAGGAACTATTTTATGTGCACTGACAAGTTTTATGAGCTGCAGATGTTGACACTGCTTTGTTCCTCAGAGAATTATGTCATGAATGTGCACAAAGTTTGGGATGTGTGGTGAAATATTTTGGAACTTTTGGAAACTACTCTGTTTACTTTACGTCTCTTTCAACAGAGTCACTGTTAACACTTGTAGCTCTTAATTTGGCTGTTGTCTGAATTAATCGAAGACCTTGCTTCCAGGTTCAGTAGGGGTTGCTGATATGTGAACTGTTTCGTCTCCAGTCGATTTCTCATCCTTAGTGCTTTGCTGCCTCAGTAGATTCATGTGCATTAGACCACTATGCATTAATTAATGTCTCTCCAACCCTTGCCAACCTTGCTAACAATCACCTGTCCATATTAGCCGGCAATACTCTAACAAGGTAGTTGAAACTATTCTCTGCTGGTGCAATAACAAGAAATATTTACTTCTCAGAAGCATGTCAGCTCTGAATCATATGTGAAACAATATTTTGCCCCTAAAATCACAATTATATGACCATTCAAAGGTGTTTGAAATCAAAGGAACAGAAATTGAAAAGGACAGTTACAAGACTTTTCTTAATGTAAACACTCTGGAAGTATGTTCCACTTTTCCAGACTTGAGAGACCAGTAATTAATTAATCATGTGGTTATAAGTTGCTTTGCATGACAGCTGGGTCACTAAGCTTCTGTCTTAATTTCAGCCTACCTCACAATAGTATTTGTTCGTATCACTGGCTTACTTTGAAGATTGGCTTGTCACTGAATTTGGTTGCTATATATTTGTACAGTCTTGATGCAGTGTTTATGCAGGAAGCAGCTACACATTTGTTTTATTATTACCTTTCCTTGGTGCTTTCAAAATGCATGAGAATAAAAGAAACCCTTTTTGTGAAACAAAACAAAAATATGAAACTAGTCAACGTTTTCTTCCAAGTGCAGAACCTTTTGGAGGTTTCCCCGTTTTCCTAGTACCCCGAAAAGAATCTTCAGTGTTCACAAAAGTTTCTGATATCGAGCTACTACCACCGCATATTAGATGTTCTAGTGCTTAATATACTTGGTTCGTTTCGCTTATTTCATTTTGTATGGACTGCTTTGTAAATTTGCTGGTTGACCATGTCTGGCTTGAAGATGGGTAGAACAAATCCAAATGTTTACTTATGCTTCACAATGCTGTTCAATACAAAACATCCTAGTTGATTCTCTGTACCCGTGTCTGTAGGCATGACGGTATCCAGCTGCGGTAACCATTTCTCTGTACTGCTTTCTATAAATGGTTTCACTTAACAGAGCTGCTGTCTGTCTTCTAGTAAGATAGTCCTACTCTGTACATGCCATACTAACAGCACTGCCATATTTAAGTCAGTTGTCCAACAAAACTGCAACACAGTTCGCTTACTGTACTACTTGCCTTCAAATATGTGTACCTATGTTTTAGATTATTCAACTTTTTGAATACTTATTGAGTTGGAATATGGGTTCAGATATTTGGTGGCATCACTTATGCAGTGTCAAATCGTCCTGTATCCTGTTTACAGTGTTGATAAGGAAATATTTTGTTGCCTGATCTAGAACACAGATACCCACATTTAAGGGCAAGTGTCTATTAGGTGGATCATGTTGCAGCTATTGTCACATGACGATGTACGTATCTTGTGGCAGTGCGATGCAGATTAAGGTTTTGTCTTTGTTGAGGAAAATGCTAGGGGCCAGCCTGTCACTCTGTGTAGAATCAAGTCATACAATTTGTTTGTAGTTTGTAGAGATTTGGTTACCGCTGCTCGACGATATCGACCTGTACTCCTGCATGTGTAATTTAAAGTATAAACTTAAATGTGAGATAAAATGACGTACAGACAAATAAGTATGAAACTGGTATTAACATTTTTATTGAAGTATAATTTTAATGAAATAGCTTGCAAGCTTAAACATTCTCTTTGCATTTAGAAGTAAGATTAATAATACAGGTCTTGATTCTTCAAAAGTAGCTGCTCAATTTGCAATTGCATTCGTGTGACAAGACAGTTTGATAGAGATATTTGTCCACGGTGATACAGTTACAAATCCAAGAGAAACGAGTTTGTTCCTTTGTGATACAACTGAGCTAAACACCTGGCTACTTCACTTTCAGGACCCATGGGGTTTCCCATGATGCCGCTTCTGCCAGGTTAGCATTGTAATTTGATGGCCATATCCAAGAGAGGAAACAGTATTGGGAAAACTGGCTCCCATTGTCATCAAAATTTACGTTTGACCATGAACTGTTTAAAGAAGTGGAAAAGCCTTTGTTAATTTGTGTAATAAAGTTGGTGGAGTTGGCCTCCTTCAACAGATGTCTGACAATCTCAACACTGTTTCCTCAAGTGATGATTACTTTGATGTCCTTGTTAACCTTAATGCTTTTGGGTTTTATTTATTTATTTATTTATTTATTTATTTATTTATTTATTTATTTATTTATTTATTTATTTATTTATTTATTTATTTATTTATTTATTGGTAACTAGGTCGTTTTGTTTGTTTTGTAAAGAGGTTTTCACCACAAAATGAAGAAAATTGAATTTCAAGACATTTATTTTGGGAATGATTTCACTTTTGCAAACATGGTATTCAACCTTGATTTCTTAAAAGCATTTGGTGAAAGAGCTCATCCCATTTCATCAGTGATTCTGTTTCAGCTTTCTGTGCTGTGATTTCTTTATGTGCAGAATGTCATTGTCAGTAATTTAATGAACTCAGTACATATATGGCGGCAGCCATCTTTGCATACTTTGCTTTACATTTTTATACATTGTTTTGTGAAAGAATTGTTTTATTTTATCATTTTTTGTTAAATTGAGTACACCATATTGCATACTATTTAGATAGCGATTTGTCAGTATGAACCGACCAATAGCTTAGTTTGATGTCTTGGGGCCAGTGTGGATGAACTTGCTTTTGATACCTTTAAAGATTACATATACTCTAGGGACATAAATCACTCCTTGACATCATTCATAATAAATGAAACCCTGTCATTAAAACTGCTCATTTCGATCTATAATTACTTTAAATCGACCTTTTTGACAACAGTGCACAATTCTCAGCCGCAAACGAAATTTCAACCAATCAGAGCGGCGAGTCTCCGTGATGTAATAGTAGGTATAGATATGAGGGTCTATTTGCAGAATTGATCTACATTTCAAGAGGCAAACTATTTCGTTTACAGGTTTGTACAAACCTGAAATTGCAACAGCTGTTGTGAAAAATGAAAGCTATATGTTCTCACAATCATTACGTGAAGTTTAATGATACAGATGACATACACTAGGGCATGCATGTGAATTATGAATCATATATGCAAACTGTAAAATGTCTAGATATTACATTCCTGTTAAATATTCGCAGATTGCTTCTTTTTATTAAGTTTCAAAATGCATACAAGTATGATTATAAAGTAATTAGGATTATGAGACCAAATATAAAGATGTATATTGACAAGTGTCTACATACTGGTGAGTGAACGTTACAAGCCAAGTAAATTTAGCAAGTGAAGAAAGTTAACACGCAGTATTTTCACTTCGACCCCGACCTCGCTTATGTTATGTTACAGGTTGTGTCATGCAAACTCCTTTTGGTTATGATTCAAGTACATATTTAACTACTAGTTGAAAGTAGTTTTGATTTTCCGACTTGATGAAAACAAACCATAATCTCATTAATTCAAATGGACTATAGCCTGTGACTTCATGATTTTCAAAAATGGCGGCGCCCTGTCTGAGGATGAATGGTGTTTAAGTTTGTTTTCACCAACTTACAAAATCAAAATTACTTTTCACTGATGGTAAAATATGTATTTTATTGATGGACATTAGGATTTTACATGACATTGCTTTTAACATAACAATTTCACTCTTGGAAGTGAGATGGGGGTCAATATAATATTACTTTCGATAATATTGTCACTTCGACCACAACCTTGCTTCCAAGGAAGAAAGCGTTATATTCATGCAAAATCCTTTTGGCCAGCAATGTGTAGTAAGCAGTCTTGATTTGTAAACTCGATGAAACTTGAACTCCATTTTCTATCCTGGAAGTGTGGTAGGGGGCGAACCATCCGATTTAGTATATACCACAGGCTTCGACAACGCTCGCTTTGCACACACAAACAACCAATTTAAGCACTAACTATGAGGTCTGGTGGAAAATCTGTGCATAGTGACACCATCACCCGACCCCAGTTGACGACAACACAACAATTTGGCATGTCTTTGACGTCAAGAAATCAGCAAAATGACGAGCTTCATACACAGTTTCTATGCAACTAACTGAAAATCGTTCCTTCTATGACATCACTGCAGGGCACCGGCGACAGAGTTACGTAACCTGTCTGTGGTTTCGTTTGCGGGCGAGAGAGAAGCAGATGGCTTTTTAGCAACTTTTAAGTGCTTGGTATTAATTAACCACAAGTTTTTTTAAAAATAAGATGGTGTACAGTTTATGACTAACCAGAGGTCTTTCATATGCAGTGGTAAAAAGAGTACCAAAAAATTGAGTTTATTCATTCTTTAAGACAGATAACCTGTTTGGTGAGAAGCTAAACACATCAGTTGGTCTCAGTCACGACATTTCCCATAGACCTCGTCATGATTTGTCTGTGTCAAACAAAAGTTTCATCGGTTAGTGATATAAGTGGCTTTGGATCAGGTAGTCAGGCTTGTGACAGTTGATTTACAACCATGACAACATGAATAGGAGAACTTATTGCCAGATATATGAATATTTGAAAATTTACATGGAATGATCAGGACAGAAAAATAATGAGGGAAATTGTGATATCGCAGGTAGTAGTATTTGCCCTGACTTGGAAACCTACGTGTTTGATGCACAATTGATCGTAATTTGCTTCTGCTTAATACTACTTCGTTTAAATTTTGCCAGTTAACTGCTCAGTGGTGATCAGATACCTGACCTGCCCCACCTTGTCTTATGTTCTTATTAAACAATGACAGTTGATGTCTCGAAAGTTCCAAACTGAAGTTGACTCCCAAACATGTCCATGACTCGTAAAAAAATGTCCACGACTCCCTCTCATGACACAAGGGAGTGATGATCAATCCTAAATCTTTATGCCTGGGGCAAACACTGAGGTAGTGAAGTTTCCAAGTATACGCTTTGCCACTTGTCACAATCTTGGGGATGTCTCTCTTACTGAGTCTGCCAGATTTTACTCGAGACTACGGTGGAACTCATGTTGCGTCAAGGTATTTAGTTGTGCAGCTTGT
The DNA here is from genome assembly GCF_037392515.1 of Haliotis asinina. Classification (NCBI taxonomy): domain Eukaryota; kingdom Metazoa; phylum Mollusca; class Gastropoda; order Lepetellida; family Haliotidae; genus Haliotis; species Haliotis asinina. The sequence goes on along the minus strand of NC_090295.1, from coordinate 1,135,876 downwards.
GACACACCCATGTACCTGAACTTCTTCATGGTTGTGCCATTGTTTACAGGTGCAGTCCCAGGTGGTCAGAGTGTACGGTTGCCATCAGCAACACCCAGCCCCTCCCATCGGTCCCCAGCCCCATCATCTGGTGAGTAGATGCCTGTAGAAAGTCTGCTGCTTCTGTAGGACAGGATTGCACCCTACAGGTTATGTATCCATGGAGATCTGAGATAGAAGGCTCCTGCTGTGCCTTGATTTCCAGAGTAGGTTAACTGGTGGGTAGCTCAGACTTGACATGGTGGGTCAGATTGAGACAGGTGCTTTCACTCTGAAAAGATGCACCAGTGTATAGTTTAGTCAGGTAACTGATTAAAGTGAGTGATTACAGTTTTATGCTGCACTCACCAACATTCAAACTATGTGGTGGCAGTCTGTAGATAATCAAGACTGAACCAGACAATCCAGTGATCAACAGTATGAGCATCGATCTATGCATTTGAATGTGACATGGTTGATGTCATGGAGACCTGCAGAATTACAGCCCAGGTACTTCCTGTATTCAGGAAGCTGAAGTAACAGCCTAGAGTGATCGTCCTCTCACAATACCTCTCTCTCTTTCTAAATATGCCTTATTTGGTATTTCCTGTTCCTCGTTTCATGGAAATGATAGGTCTCATGATAGGTACGCGTGCGTGTGTGTTTCAGAATTGATCTTACTATTATTTTCTTTTATGCCATCAAATTTGATCATTTAAGTAATTTATAATTATACCGAATTTCTTTCAAGTATTAATGTTAATCTGATAATTTAGAGCAAAAAAAATCAATGCTCAACACGAGCATGGCTGAGAGTCATCAATGGAGTTGTGCATCGTTCAACAATTTTTTTCAAAATTCATACCTCTGTTTTTCACAAAACGAAAAGACTGAGATTTGGATTTGCATTAAATGTTTATGATATGGATATTGGCAAACCCATTGCTTTTATACCTTTGATTATGACCGAAACTGAACAGGTGCCCAGCATCATGCTGCATGATCTTTCTATCTTTCTTGAAAGGAAAGACAGGCATTCATAAGGTTTCCATTTTTAGTGGATCACATGATGTTGTTGAAATGCCAAACATAGTTGCGGGGTTTGACTTTGACTGATATGGGTATTGGCAAGGGTTGGTTAGGGTTAGGGTTAGGGTTAGGGTTCTTTTCCAGAGTAGAATTATGAAACCTTTAAATATTTTTCACCAAAGATAGATTGGTCTGGAGGTGTATTGGTGCCTTTTGGTTGTTTTGGAATTCTGAGTAAAATATTTTCAATAATCTCATTCCACTTAACCAACATTTAACATCATCAAAACTAGTAAACATATTCATGAAGAGTATTTTGCCATTGCGGGGGATATTGATGACTTTGTCTACTTTGTGTTGTTTTTTTTTTAAATGACAGAGAGCGTGAGATATATTAACATTTTTCAGTATGATAAAAATTATCCAAAGCTGTGAATCTATAAAGTTGATAGTGTTGTGAATACCTTTCAGATCACTCCTTAATATTGATAGGTGACAAAATCACTGACCTGTTTAAGTCCTACTTTACCCTTAGTCCTGGCCCCGTATAATACTTATCTCAATTTCTCATTCCTGTCTTGGCCCCCATTTAATGCCTTATCTCATTATCTGATCCCTCTCCTGGCCTCATGTAACACTTAACTCAATCTCGAATTCATGTCCTGGCCCCCTGAAACACCTTATCTCAATCTCCGACCTGTGTCCTGACCACATGTAACACCTTATCTCCATCTCCAACCTGTCCTCTGGCCACTTGTAACAATTTATCTCAGTCGCCTACATGTGTCCTAACCACAGATAACACTTTATCTCAATCTCCGACCTGTGTCCAGACCACATGAAACACCTTATCTCAGTCTCCAACCTGTGCCATGGCCTCAGGTAACATCAACCTCCAACCCAGTGTCGTGACCTCCAGTAACACTTTATCTCATTCTCTCTCACAAACAGTTCCTATTGATCCACCCAATCCTTTTCTTGGGCCTGCTGAGCCCTTTTCTTGGCAGATGAAACCGGACAATCTGCCACCAGCTGGTTTGGACCAGTTTCTACCACTACGTATGTTGTGTAACACTCGTTTCTGCATGGGCTATAGCTCTTAGTTCCACCTTGTTGCAGAGCCATGTCAGCCATCTAGTGTCCGTGTTGAGGCCAGAAAATATTAATCACCCTCTGGCGTTGAGTTTATTCTGCGAGTGCCTGGCCTGAACACAGAGCATCATGCCATGTCATGTGATCAGTTCATATCTGCCATGGATGTTAGTCTTGTTTTCAGAACTTACGTCTGATGTTTTTTCAAAGAATATTTTCTTCATGCCCCTGCTTGCACTTGACCGTCCATTTAGTTGACGTGATTAACAAAATGGTGAATGTTTTCCCACTTGTTTTGTTTGTCAAGTCAAAATGAGTGAACCTGTTTCTTGTCAGACAGTGTTTTTGAAGTTTTGTGATAGATTATTAATTGCAGCATTTGCTTAGATCAAATGTTCCTAGTTACAACCGATGAAGTTGTCCTTATGTTTATGGGATCAAGTAAATATTTGGCAGATGTCAAACTTTTACATGCAGTGTGATCAGCTTCATGAGGACAAATTCTTTGACACCCAATTTGCATGTTTCTCCTGATTGGTGTTTTGTTTAGACGTGGCTTCATGTTTGTTGAAGGCTGAAAGTATAGTTATGGTGTGTCGTCACAAGTTTACTTCATATGTCATGTTGCATAATTCAGATTTATCAGCAAACCAGCTTGGGCCATTTTCTCGTGGAGCCAGTGATTAGATTAAATATGTAATATATCGCCTCACGTTAGTATTTTCTGAATGCTTCTGTAGGACGTGAACAGCCTTTAAGCCAGAATGAACTTTGCAATGCGGTTCTCTCCGTCCCCGCTTATGTCATAGTTATCATATATCCCAGTAGTATATTTCCACAGAGATCTACACAGGTGGATCTGGAGTCTGTATTGTGTTGATGTGAATCTAGAGGCATCCAGAAAGTATATCACATTTTTCCAATGCAACTTGTGCTAATGATAATTTGTCTATGGGAAGTAAACTCTCAAAATTACATCTCTTCCACAAGAATTTCATAGATGTTCATCGCATATATTTTTCTTCCCTACAGATGCCCCATCAAAGTCCTCAAAGTGAGCTAGGTTGGTTGTTGGTTGATATATCTTTCTGTATTCGACCCTATTGATACACAGAGCACCACATGTATAAAAATACTTGATCATTTACTTCACATCACAAGTGGACTTAATTTCAAATTGCCATTAATTTTTTATTTTTTTCTTCCCCCAAAAAAGTGCTTTTGAGAAAACCATTTTCATTTTGTCATTGTGTCAGTGAGGTCGAATGCGATACACCTCTGTGGCTAGGCACGTGCCCGGTTCCACTTGAAAATGGCCTTTGTGGAAGTATAAAAGAATGTTGTTTTGTGTCCTTAAACATCTGTCTTTGTTCATACCAGTGAATTCTGAACTTGATATGTTCAAAACAGGGGCAATAGAACGTTTGAAATTACTGGCTTGATTTGCATCTATTTGGGAGCAAATGTTTGTGTGAAGAGGTAATGATCATTATATCTAAGATTAAATTGATTTGATCGAAATGAGCTTTTCAAAGAAGGGCTTTGACTAAGCGATATCATGTAAGTACAGTTTTAAAAGGACAACTGTAAGCACCAAGTCATCAGATGGTTTAAGCTAGATAGATAATTTGTGTAGTTGGTGAAGGTGTGAAGTTAACTGTGTGAATACCAGTGGTGTTTGTTGGCAGGTTCAACTGGACAAGCTGAGGACCTGACCAAGAAAGAAAGTGGCCCCAGCAAGATGGACAGTAAACTGGACACTGCCAAGGTCAATGGGAAGAAGGATGTTATATGTATTGATGACGATTAAAGGTCAAGGTCGTGGCCCAACCTCGTCATTTTATGCCATCATGTACAGCTGTTGTTTTTTTTTAGTTTGTATTTTTTTTTCTGGTCAACTCCAAAAGTCAAACTTTACACTGCATATATATCATCTCATCTTGTGAATACACATTCTTATTCTGAGCATGTGCAAAAGTTAAAATATTTTTGCCTTTAAAGTAAAATGCTTTGCTGTGAAAAAGCTTATCTCATGTTCAACTTTATTATAATTATTATCATTCTTCTTCTGTTCAACTTTAAGAATTGGGAGAATATTTGTAAAGCAATCTTGGAACCTGAGTAAACTTCCTCACAAACTGTAGCATATGAAACTAAAATAAACATCTGTGCATCATGATAAAGCTTGCACTACTGTTTGTTTTTCTGTGCAATAAAGTCAGTATAAATGTCTTTGAGCAATTTCTTTTTAACCATGTATGTTTATGATTTGAATACCTTACCCCCTACTACATCATTAAAGGATATCCAACCCCTGCATAAACGTAAGTTGGAAAGGGGATTTCCCGCTTCGTATGCACATTCAGTCTGTATGATGGGTTTACTTCATAACTTTTGGACAAGTTGGCAGTCAAGAGGATATCTGTTACATATCTGAGTCATGTCGAAACAGGAATGAATGGTCATGATGTTAATCAGAGGTATTGTTCTTAGAATTATAAACAAAAAAGTTTGATAATTTTATGTAAATATCTGAAATGTTATCACTATGCATAGATTTATTTTTTCCCTTTGTTATGCCACTAGTTATTTTGCTGTCAACAGTTTATAAGAAATGTTAAAAGATGTCGAACATTTTCATCTCAAGTGACCCGTTAGTTACGGTGTAAGAGACATGAAAATTATCTCAGCTTAAATATTCCTAAATGTCCATTGACACAAAGCCTACATGGCAGGAACCCACAGATAAATCTATGTGAATTCAAGAATTCCAATCCTGCTTTGGATATGGTTGCGATGAAGAAAAAGTCCAATTCTCCAGTTATTATACAGTTTATATGCAATATGTAAATGGCACCAGAATATTTTAAAATAGCCTGTAATATTTAAAAGATTTTGTTATTTTCTTTGCGCTTCACCGACATCAGATGTTCATGTAAATTATTTATCGCTAGGGTATCTGTATCATTGGGTATTAATTGGAACAGTGTCTAGCCCATAAATATCATGTTTCTAAAAGTGCTCACAGAATACTACATAAAAGATGGCTATATTAAAAATATATCATCGAGTAAGAGGGTCTAAAAGGCACATGTTCATCCTTTTTGTTGTTATTTTACCCATTGTGTTACCCTTGAATGTCATATCACATTTTTTACTCCGTTGCGATGGCAGCAATGTTGAAAATTATTCTATGACTGTTTTTATACAGCGGTGTTGACCACGGTCTCTAAGTAACAAGTATGTTGTGTACCTCCGACTCTTATTAATGTTGGGAGTTGGCGTCAGTGTTGCAAGCAGTCAAGGTATTTCCATCCTTCCCTGCTTTAGGTACAGAATTTCCTTATGTGAAAAAGGGCAAATGTATACTTTCTCCCTTGAGGAATCCAGTCATATGTGGCAATAGCAGTGTAACTTTTGTCATATAGAGTGAAGTAAGTGTTTCTGGTTCAGTTGAATTTACGAAAATAATGGTGCAAGTGTTAGGAATGCATCCAATATTGGTCATCATGTTTACCAAGGTACAGATCTCTCTCAAGTTCTGGATGTCCAAATATTGAATTATTTGTCAGTGTTTTTTTTTTTTTTGTGTCCATTATCATTAATACTGTTTTGTCAGACAAAGAGGTATATTCATGTATCAGTGAAAGAAAAGACATATTTGAAGTGATTGTGATTATTGAGATTCAACTTGTACAATATGTCATAGCTTTAATTTGTACCGGTAGCATTTGTATTATTTATGGATCTGATGAACAAGCTTTTCAACAGATGTAGGCATTCCATTGACAAAAAGGAACTTCAGAGTTTCCTCAAGGCTGCTGAAGGTCTGCTTATCATGGGGAATTGTGGAAAACATGAATCGTCAAATGACATCAGTATGTGTGAATTTTCATCTTCAAATTTATAGAAAGTTTATCATCTCCATTTCAATGGTTTAGAATTATTCAGACTGCGAACTGTAAATATGAAAGTGTGTTTTGACCTGTTTATATATGCAGGTTGTAGAAACAAGTGTTCTATGGCCAAAATGTGAAAGATAAAAAATCAGTCTCTTTGTCTATTAAAAACATTAACACTTAATCAATGTCTTGTGATTTATTTTGCATGGAGTGATGACTAGTGTTTACAGGAAGTCCAGAGTTCTCCATACAGCTACTTGGGTATCAGACCCCAATTCAACCATTTGGGGTTGTGATAAAGTGCGATATTGAGATTCCCCAGTCAGATTGACTCCTCCATGCCATATACAGCCAACCATGTTTGTAATCAGTCACTGATGGGGATTCCCCAGTCAGATTGACTCCTCCATGCCATATACAGCCAACCAAGTTTGTAATCAGTCACTGATGGGGATTCCCCTATCAGATTGTCTCCTCCATGCCATATACAGCCAACCATGTTTGTAATCAGTCACCGATGGGGATTCCCCAGTCAGATTGTCTCCTCCATGCCATATACAGCCAACCATGTTTGTAATCAGTCACCGATGGGGATTCCCCAGTCAGATTGACTCCTCCATGCCATATACAGCCAATGATGTTTGTAATCAGTCACCGATGGGGATTCCCCAGTCAGATTGTCTCCTCCATGCCATATACAGCCAACCATGTTTGTAATCAGTCACCGATGGGGATTCCCCAGTCAGATTGACTCCTCCATGCCATATACAGCCAACCATGTTTGTAATCAGTCACCGATGGGGATTCCCCAGTCAGATTGTCTCCTCCATGCCATATACAGCCAACCATGTTTCTAATCAGTCACCGATGGGGATTCCCCAGTCAGATTGTCTCCTCCATGCCATATACAGCCAACCATGTTTGTAATCAGTCACTGATGGGGATTCCCCTATCAGATTGTCTCCTCCATGCCATATACAGCCAACCATGTTTGTAATCAGTCACCGATGGGGATTCCCCTATCAGATTGACTCCTCCATGCCATATACAGCCAACCATGTTTGTAATCAGTCACCGATGGGGATTCCCCAGTCAGATTGTCTCCTCCATGCCATATACAGCCAACCATGTTTGTAATCAGTCACTCACTGATGGGGATTCCCCAGTCAGATTGTCTCCTCCATGCCATATACAGCCAACCATGTTTGTAATCAGTCACCGATGGGGATTCCCCAGTCAGATTGTCTCCTCCATGCCATATACAGCCAACCATGTTTGTAATCAGTCACCGATGGGGATTCCCCTATCAGATTGACTCCTCCATGCCATATACAGCCAACCATGTTTGTAATCAGTCACCGATGGGGATTCCCCAGTCAGATTGTCTCCTCCATGCCATATACAGCCAACCATGTTTGTAATCAGTCACCGATGGGGATTCCCCAGTCAGATTGTCTCCTCCATGCCATATACAGCCAACCAAGTTTGTAATCAGTCACCGATGGGGATTCCCCAGTCAGATTGACTCCTCCATGCCATATACAGCCAACCATGTTTGTAATCAGTCACCGATGGGGATTCCCCAGTCAGATTGTCTCCTCCATGCCATATACAGCCAACCATGTTTGTAATCAGTCACCGATGGGGATTCCCCAGTCAGATTGTCTCCTCCATGCCATATACAGCCAACCAAGTTTGTAATCAGTCACTGATGGGGATTCCCCAGTCAGATTGACTCCTCCATGCCATATACAGCCAACCATGTTTGTAATCAGTCACCGATGGGGATTCCCCAGTCAGATTGTCTCCTCCATGCCATATACAGCCAACCAAGTTTGTAATCAGTCACTGATGGGGATTCCCCAGTCAGATTGACTCCTCCATGCCATATACAGCCAACCATGTTTGTAATCAGTCACCGATGGGGATTCCCCAGTCAGATTGTCTCCTCCATGCCATATACAGCCAACCATGTTTGTAATCAGTCACCGATGGGGATTCCCCAGTCAGATTGACTCCTCCATGCCATATACAGCCAACCATGTTTGTAATCAGTCACCGATGGGGATTCCCCAGTCAGATTGTCTCCTCCATGCCATATACAGCCAACCATGTTTCTAATCAGTCACCGATGGGGATTCCCCAGTCAGATTGTCTCCTCCATGCCATATACAGCCAACCATGTTTGTAATCAGTCACTGATGGGGATTCCCCTATCAGATTGTCTCCTCCATGCCATATACAGCCAACCATGTTTGTAATCAGTCACCGATGGGGATTCCCCAGTCAGATTGACTCCTCCATGCCATATACAGCCAACCATGTTTGTAATCAGTCACCGATGGGGATTCCCCAGTCAGATTGTCTCCTCCATGCCATATACAGCCAACCATGTTTGTAATCAGTCACTCACTGATGGGGATTCCCCAGTCAGATTGTCTCCTCCATGCCATATACAGCCAACCATGTTTGTAATCAGTCACCGATGGGGATTCCCCAGTCAGATTGTCTCCTCCATGCCATATACAGCCAACCATGTTTGTAATCAGTCACCGATGGGGATTCCCCTATCAGATTGACTCCTCCATGCCATATACAGCCAACCATGTTTGTAATCAGTCACCGATGGGGATTCCCCAGTCAGATTGTCTCCTCCATGCCATATACAGCCAACCATGTTTGTAATCAGTCACCGATGGGGATTCCCCAGTCAGATTGTCTCCTCCATGCCATATACAGCCAACCAAGTTTGTAATCAGTCACCGATGGGGATTCCCCAGTCAGATTGACTCCTCCATGCCATATACAGCCAACCATGTTTGTAATCAGTCACCGATGGGGATTCCCCAGTCAGATTGTCTCCTCCATGCCATATACAGCCAACCATGTTTGTAATCAGTCACCGATGGGGATTCCCCAGTCAGATTGTCTCCTCCATGCCATATACAGCCAACCAAGTTTGTAATCAGTCACTGATGGGGATTCCCCAGTCAGATTGACTCCTCCATGCCATATACAGCCAACCATGTTTGTAATCAGTCACCGATGGGGATTCCCCAGTCAGATTGTCTCCTCCATGCCATATACAGCCAACCAAGTTTGTAATCAGTCACTGATGGGGATTCCCCAGTCAGATTGACTCCTCCATGCCATATACAGCCAACCATGTTTGTAATCAGTCACTGATGGGGATTCCCCAGTCAGATTGACTCCTCCATGCCATATACAGCCAACCATGTTTGTAATCAGTCACCGATGGGGATTCCCCAGTCAGATTGTCTCCTCCATGCCATATACAGCCAACCATGTTTGTAATCAGTCACTGATGGGGATTCCCCTATCAGATTGACTCCTCCATGCCATATACAGCCAACCAAGTTTGTAATCAGTCACTGATGGGGATTCCCCTATCAGATTGACTCCTCCATGCCATATACAGCCAACCATGTTTGTAATCAGTCACTGATGGGGATTCCCCAGTCAGATTGTCTCCTCCATGCCATATACAGCCAACCATGTTTGTAATCAGTCACCGATGGGGATTCCCCAGTCAGATTGACTCCTCCATGCCATATACAGCCAACCATGTTTGTAATCAGTCACCGATGGGGATTCCCCAGTCAGATTGTCTCCTCCATGCCATATACAGCCAACCATGTTTCTAATCAGTCACCGATGGGGATTCCCCAGTCAGATTGTCTCCTCCATGCCATATACAGCCAACCATGTTTGTAATCAGTCACTGATGGGGATTCCCCTATCAGATTGTCTCCTCCATGCCATATACAGCCAACCATGTTTGTAATCAGTCACCGATGGGGATTCCCCAGTCAGATTGACTCCTCCATGCCATATACAGCCAACCATGTTTGTAATCAGTCACCGATGGGGATTCCCCAGTCAGATTGTCTCCTCCATGCCATATACAGCCAACCATGTTTGTAATCAGTCACTCACTGATGGGGATTCCCCAGTCAGATTGTCTCCTCCATGCCATATACAGCCAACCATGTTTGTAATCAGTCACCGATGGGGATTCCCCAGTCAGATTGTCTCCTCCATGCCATATACAGCCAACCATGTTTGTAATCAGTCACCGATGGGGATTCCCCTATCAGATTGACTCCTCCATGCCATATACAGCCAACCATGTTTGTAATCAGTCACCGATGGGGATTCCCCAGTCAGATTGTCTCCTCCATGCCATATACAGCCAACCATGTTTGTAATCAGTCACCGATGGGGATTCCCCAGTCAGATTGTCTCCTCCATGCCATATACAGCCAACCAAGTTTGTAATCAGTCACCGATGGGGATTCCCCAGTCAGATTGACTCCTCCATGCCATATACAGCCAACCATGTTTGTAATCAGTCACCGATGGGGATTCCCCAGTCAGATTGTCTCCTCCATGCCATATACAGCCAACCATGTTTGTAATCAGTCACCGATGGGGATTCCCCAGTCAGATTGTCTCCTCCATGCCATATACAGCCAACCAAGTTTGTAATCAGTCACTGATGGGGATTCCCCAGTCAGATTGACTCCTCCATGCCATATACAGCCAACCATGTTTGTAATCAGTCACCGATGGGGATTCCCCAGTCAGATTGTCTCCTCCATGCCATATACAGCCAACCAAGTTTGTAATCAGTCACTGATGGGGATTCCCCAGTCAGATTGACTCCTCCATGCCATATACAGCCAACCATGTTTGTAATCAGTCACTGATGGGGATTCCCCAGTCAGATTGACTCCTCCATGCCATATACAGCCAACCATGTTTGTAATCAGTCACCGATGGGGATTCCCCAGTCAGATTGTCTCCTCCATGCCATATACAGCCAACCATGTTTGTAATCAGTCACTGATGGGGATTCCCCTATCAGATTGACTCCTCCATGCCATATACAGCCAACCAAGTTTGTAATCAGTCACTGATGGGGATTCCCCTATCAGATTGACTCCTCCATGCCATATACAGCCAACCATGTTTGTAATCAGTCACTGATGGGGATTCCCCTATCAGATTGACTCCTCCATGCCATATACAGCCAACCAAGTTTGTAATCAGTCACTGATGGGGATTCCCCAGTCAGATTGACTCCTCCATGCCATATACAGCCAACCAAGTCTGTAATCAGTCACTGATGGGGATTCCCCAGTCAGATTGACTCCTCCATGCCATATACAGCCAACCAAGTCTGTAATCAGTCACTGATGGGGATTCCCCAGTCAGATTGACTCCTCCATGCCATATACAGCCAACCATGTTTGTAATCAGTCACTGATGGGGATTCCCCTATCAGATTGACTCCTCCATGCCATATACAGCCAACCATGTTTGTAATCAGTCACCGATGGGGATTCCCCAGTCAGATTGTCTCCTCCATGCCATATACAGCCAACCATGTTTGTAATCAGTCACCGATGGGGATTCCCCAGTCAGATTGACTCCTCCATGCCATATACAGCCAACCATGTTTGTAATCAGTCACCGATGGGGATTCCCCAGTCAGATTGTCTCCTCCATGCCATATACAGCCAACCAAGTTTGTAATCAGTCACCGATGGGGATTCCGCAGTCAGATTGACTCCTCCATGCCATATACAGCCAACCATGTTTGTAATCAGTCACCGATGGGGATTCCCCAGTCAGATTGTCTCCTCCATGCCATATACAGCCAACCATGTTTGTAATCAGTCACCGATGGGGATTCCCCAGTCAGATTGTCTCCTCCATGCCATATACAGCCAACCAAGTTTGTAATCAGTCACTGATGGGGATTCCCAAGTCAGATTGACTCCTCCATGCCATATACAGCCAACCATGTTTGTAATCAGTCACCGATGGGGATTCCCCAGTCAGATTGTCTCCTCCATGCCATATACAGCCAACCAAGTTTGTAATCAGTCACTGATGGGGATTCCCCAGTCAGATTGACTCCTCCATGCCATATACAGCCAACCAAGTCTGTAATCAGTCACTGATGGGGATTCCCCAGTCAGATTGACTCCTCCATGCCATATACAGCCAACCAAGTCTGTAATCAGTCACTGATGGGGATTCCCCAGTCAGATTGACTCCTCCATGCCATATACAGCCAACCATGTTTGTAATCAGTCACTGATGGGGATTCCCCAGTCAGATTGTCTCCTCCATGCCATATACAGCCAACCATGTTTGTAATCAGTCACTGATGGGGATTCCCCTATCAGATTGACTCCTCCATGCCATATACAGCCAACCATGTTTGTAATCAGTCACTGATGGGGATTCCCCTATCAGATTGACTCCTCCATGCCATATACAGCCAACCAAGTTTGTAATCAGTCACTGATGGGGATTCCCCAGTCAGATTGACTCCTCCATGCCATATACAGCCAACCAAGTCTGTAATCAGTCACTGATGGGGATTCCCCTATCAGATTGACTCCTCCATGCCATATACAGCCAACCATGTTTGTAATCAGTCACCGATGGGGATTCCCCAGTCAGATTGTCTCCTCCATGCCATATACAGCCAACCATGTTTGTAATCAGTCACTGATGGGGATTCCCCTATCAGATTGACTCCTCCATGCCATATACAGCCAACCAAGTTTGTAATCAGTCACTGATGGGGATTCCCCAGTCAGATTGACTCCTCCATGCCATATACAGCCAACCAAGTCTGTAATCAGTCACTGATGGGGATTCCCCAGTCAGATTGACTCCTCCATGCCATATACAGCCAACCAAGTCTGTAATCAGTCACTGATGGGGATTCCCCAGTCAGATTGACTCCTCCATGCCATATACAGCCAACCATGTTTGTAATCAGTCACTGATGGGGATTCCCCTATCAGATTGACTCCTCCATGCCATATACAGCCAACCATGTTTGTAATCAGTCACCGATGGGGATTCCCCAGTCAGATTGACTCCTCCATGCCATATACAGCCAACCATGTTTGTAATCAGTCACCGATGGGGATTCCCCAGTCAGATTGACTCCTCCATGCCATATACAGCCAACCATGTTTGTAATCAGTCACCGATGGGGATTCCCCAGTCAGATTGTCTCCTCCATGCCATATACAGCCAACCATGTTTGTAATCAGTCACCGATGGGGATTCCCCAGTCAGATTGACTCCTCCATGCCATATACAGCCAACCATGTTTGTAATCAGTCACCGATGGGGATTCCCCAGTCAGATTGTCTCCTCCATGCCACATACAGCCAACCATGTTTCTAATCAGTCACCGATGGGGATTCCCCAGTCAGATTGTCTCCTCCATGCCATATACAGCCAACCATGTTTGTAATCAGTCACTGATGGGGATTCCCCTATCAGATTGTCTCCTCCATGCCATATACAGCCAACCATGTTTGTAATCAGTCACCGATGGGGATTCCCCAGTCAGATTGACTCCTCCATGCCATATACAGCCAACCATGTTTGTAATCAGTCACCGATGGGGATTCCCCAGTCAGATTGTCTCCTCCATGCCATATACAGCCAACCATGTTTGTAATCAGTCACTCACTGATGGGGATTCCCCAGTCAGATTGTCTCCTCCATGCCATATACAGCCAACCATGTTTGTAATCAGTCACCGATGGGGATTCCCCAGTCAGATTGTCTCCTCCATGCCATATACAGCCAACCATGTTTGTAATCAGTCACCGATGGGGATTCCCCTATCAGATTGACTCCTCCATGCCATATACAGCCAACCATGTTTGTAATCAGTCACCGATGGGGATTCCCCAGTCAGATTGACTCCTCCATGCCATATACAGCCAACCATGTTTGTAATCAGTCACCGATGGGGATTCCCCAGTCAGATTGTCTCCTCCATGCCATATACAGCCAACCAAGTTTGTAATCAGTCACCGATGGGGATTCCCCAGTCAGATTGACTCCTCCATGCCATATACAGCCAACCATGTTTGTAATCAGTCACCGATGGGGATTCCCCAGTCAGATTGTCTCCTCCATGCCATATACAGCCAACCATGTTTGTAATCAGTCACCGATGGGGATTCCCCAGTCAGATTGTCTCCTCCATGCCATATACAGCCAACCAAGTTTGTAATCAGTCACTGATGGGGATTCCCCAGTCAGATTGACTCCTCCATGCCATATACAGCCAACCATGTTTGTAATCAGTCACCGATGGGGATTCCCCAGTCAGATTGTCTCCTCCATGCCATATACAGCCAACCAAGTTTGTAATCAGTCACTGATGGGGATTCCCCAGTCAGATTGACTCCTCCATGCCATATACAGCCAACCATGTTTGTAATCAGTCACCGATGGGGATTCCCCAGTCAGATTGTCTCCTCCATGCCATATACAGCCAACCATGTTTGTAATCAGTCACCGATGGGGATTCCCCAGTCAGATTGACTCCTCCATGCCATATACAGCCAACCATGTTTGTAATCAGTCACCGATGGGGATTCCCCAGTCAGATTGTCTCCTCCATGCCATATACAGCCAACCATGTTTCTAATCAGTCACCGATGGGGATTCCCCAGTCAGATTGTCTCCTCCATGCCATATACAGCCAACCATGTTTGTAATCAGTCACTGATGGGGATTCCCCTATCAGATTGTCTCCTCCATGCCATATACAGCCAACCATGTTTGTAATCAGTCACCGATGGGGATTCCCCAGTCAGATTGACTCCTCCATGCCATATACAGCCAACCATGTTTGTAATCAGTCACCGATGGGGATTCCCCAGTCAGATTGTCTCCTCCATGCCATATACAGCCAACCATGTTTGTAATCAGTCACTCACTGATGGGGATTCCCCAGTCAGATTGTCTCCTCCATGCCATATACAGCCAACCATGTTTGTAATCAGTCACCGATGGGGATTCCCCAGTCAGATTGTCTCCTCCATGCCATATACAGCCAACCATGTTTGTAATCAGTCACCGATGGGGATTCCCCTATCAGATTGACTCCTCCATGCCATATACAGCCAACCATGTTTGTAATCAGTCACCGATGGGGATTCCCCAGTCAGATTGTCTCCTCCATGCCATATACAGCCAACCATGTTTGTAATCAGTCACCGATGGGGATTCCCCAGTCAGATTGTCTCCTCCATGCCATATACAGCCAACCAAGTTTGTAATCAGTCACCGATGGGGATTCCCCAGTCAGATTAACTCCTCCATGCCATATACAGCCAACCATGTTTGTAATCAGTCACCGATGGGGATTCCCCAGTCAGATTGTCTCCTCCATGCCATATACAGCCAACCATGTTTGTAATCAGTCACCGATGGGGATTCCCCAGTCAGATTGTCTCCTCCATGCCATATACAGCCAACCAAGTTTGTAATCAGTCACTGATGGGGATTCCCCAGTCAGATTGACTCCTCCATGCCATATACAGCCAACCATGTTTGTAATCAGTCACCGATGGGGATTCCCCAGTCAGATTGTCTCCTCCATGCCATATACAGCCAACCAAGTTTGTAATCAGTCACTGATGGGGATTCCCCAGTCAGATTGACTCCTCCATGCCATATACAGCCAACCATGTTTGTAATCAGTCACTGATGGGGATTCCCCAGTCAGATTGACTCCTCCATGCCATATACAGCCAACCATGTTTGTAATCAGTCACCGATGGGGATTCCCCAGTCAGATTGTCTCCTCCATGCCATATACAGCCAACCATGTTTGTAATCAGTCACTGATGGGGATTCCCCTATCAGATTGACTCCTCCATGCCATATACAGCCAACCAAGTTTGTAATCAGTCACTGATGGGGATTCCCCAGTCAGATTGACTCCTCCATGCCATATACAGCCAACCAAGTCTGTAATCAGTCACTGATGGGGATTCCCCAGTCAGATTGACTCCTCCATGCCATATACAGCCAACCAAGTCTGTAATCAGTCACTGATGGGGATTCCCCAGTCAGATTGACTCCTCCATGCCATATACAGCCAACCATGTTTGTAATCAGTCACTGATGGGGATTCCCCTATCAGATTGACTCCTCCATGCCATATACAGCCAACCATGTTTGTAATCAGTCACCGATGGGGATTCCCCAGTCAGATTGTCTCCTCCATGCCATATACAGCCAACCAAGTCTGTAATCAGTCACTGATGGGGATTCCCCTATCAGATTGACTCCTCCATGCCATATACAGCCAACCATGTTTGTAATCAGTCACCGATGGGGATTCCCCAGTCAGATTGTCTCCTCCATGCCATATACAGCCAACCAAGTCTGTAATCAGTCACTGATGGGGATTCCCCTATCAGATTGACTCCTCCATGCCATATACAGCCAACCATGTTTGTAATCAGTCACCGATGGGGATTCCCCAGTCAGATTGTCTCCTCCATGCCATATACAGCCAACCATGTTTGTAATCAGTCACTGATGGGGATTCCCCTATCAGATTGACTCCTCCATGCCATATACAGCCAACCAAGTTTGTAATCAGTCACTGATGGGGATTCCCCAGTCAGATTGACTCCTCCATGCCATATACAGCCAACCAAGTCTGTAATCAGTCACTGATGGGGATTCCCCAGTCAGATTGACTCCTCCATGCCATATACAGCCAACCAAGTCTGTAATCAGTCACTGATGGGGATTCCCCAGTCAGATTGACTCCTCCATGCCATATACAGCCAACCATGTTTGTAATCAGTCACTGATGGGGATTCCCCTATCAGATTGACTCCTCCATGCCATATACAGCCAACCATGTTTGTAATCAGTCACCGATGGGGATTCCCCAGTCAGATTGACTCCTCCATGCCATATACAGCCAACCATGTTTGTAATCAGTCACCGATGGGGATTCCCCAGTCAGATTGACTCCTCCATGCCATATACAGCCAACCATGTTTGTAATCAGTCACCGATGGGGATTCCCCAGTCAGATTGTCTCCTCCATGCCATATACAGCCAACCATGTTTGTAATCAGTCACCGATGGGGATTCCCCAGTCAGATTGACTCCTCCATGCCATATACAGCCAACCATGTTTGTAATCAGTCACCGATGGGGATTCCCCAGTCAGATTGTCTCCTCCATGCCACATACAGCCAACCATGTTTCTAATCAGTCACCGATGGGGATTCCCCAGTCAGATTGTCTCCTCCATGCCATATACAGCCAACCATGTTTGTAATCAGTCACTGATGGGGATTCCCCAGTCAGATTGTCTCCTCCATGCCATATACAGCCAACCATGTTTGTAATCAGTCACCGATGGGGATTCCCCAGTCAGATTGACTCCTCCATGCCATATACAGCCAACCATGTTTGTAATCAGTCACCGATGGGGATTCCCCAGTCAGATTGTCTCCTCCATGCCATATACAGCCAACCATGTTTGTAATCAGTCACTCACTGATGGGGATTCCCCAGTCAGATTGTCTCCTCCATGCCATATACAGCCAACCATGTTTGTAATCAGTCACCGATGGGGATTCCCCAGTCAGATTGTCTCCTCCATGCCATATACAGCCAACCATGTTTGTAATCAGTCACCGATGGGGATTCCCCTATCAGATTGACTCCTCCATGCCATATACAGCCAACCATGTTTGTAATCAGTCACCGATGGGGATTCCCCAGTCAGATTGTCTCCTCCATGCCATATACAGCCAACCATGTTTGTAATCAGTCACCGATGGGGATTCCCCAGTCAGATTGTCTCCTCCATGCCATATACAGCCAACCAAGTTTGTAATCAGTCACCGATGGGGATTCCCCAGTCAGATTGACTCCTCCATGCCATATACAGCCAACCATGTTTGTAATCAGTCACCGATGGGGATTCCCCAGTCAGATTGTCTCCTCCATGCCATATACAGCCAACCATGTTTGTAATCAGTCACCGATGGGGATTCCCCAGTCAGATTGTCTCCTCCATGCCATATACAGCCAACCAAGTTTGTAATCAGTCACTGATGGGGATTCCCCAGTCAGATTGACTCCTCCATGCCATATACAGCCAACCATGTTTGTAATCAGTCACCGATGGGGATTCCCCAGTCAGATTGTCTCCTCCATGCCATATACAGCCAACCAAGTTTGTAATCAGTCACTGATGGGGATTCCCCAGTCAGATTGTCTCCTCCATGCCATATACAGCCAACCAAGTTTGTAATCAGTCACTGATGGGGATTCCCCAGTCAGATTGACTCCTCCATGCCATATACAGCCAACCATGTTTGTAATCAGTCACCGATGGGGATTCCCCAGTCAGATTGTCTCCTCCATGCCATATACAGCCAACCAAGTTTGTAATCAGTCACTGATGGGGATTCCCCAGTCAGATTGACTCCTCCATGCCATATACAGCCAACCATGTTTGTAATCAGTCACTGATGGGGATTCCCCAGTCAGATTGACTCCTCCATGCCATATACAGCCAACCATGTTTGTAATCAGTCACTGATGGGGATTCCCCAGTCAGATTGACTCCTCCATGCCATATACAGCCAACCAAGTCTGTAATCAGTCACTGATGGGGATTCCCCAGTCAGATTGACTCCTCCATGCCATATACAGCCAACCATGTTTGTAATCAGTCACTGATGGGGATTCCCCTATCAGATTGACTCCTCCATGCCATATACAGCCAACCATGTTTGTAATCAGTCACCGATGGGGATTCCCCAGTCAGATTGTCTCCTCCATGCCATATACAGCCAACCATGTTTGTAATCAGTCACTGATGGGGATTCCCCTATCAGATTGACTCCTCCATGCCATATACAGCCAACCATGTTTGTAATCAGTCACTGATGGGGATTCCCCTATCAGATTGACTCCTCCATGCCATATACAGCCAACCAAGTTTGTAATCAGTCACTGATGGGGATTCCCCAGTCAGATTGACTCCTCCATGCCATATACAGCCAACCAAGTCTGTAATCAGTCACTGATGGGGATTCCCCAGTCAGATTGACTCCTCCATGCCATATACAGCCAACCAAGTCTGTAATCAGTCACTGATGGGGATTCCCCAGTCAGATTGACTCCTCCATGCCATATACAGCCAACCATGTTTGTAATCAGTCACTGATGGGGATTCCCCTATCAGATTGACTCCTCCATGCCATATACAGCCAACCATGTTTGTAATCAGTCACCGATGGGGATTCCCCAGTCAGATTGTCTCCTCCATGCCATATACAGCCAACCATGTTTGTAATCAGTCACCGATGGGGATTCCCCAGTCAGATTGACTCCTCCATGCCATATACAGCCAACCATGTTTGTAATCAGTCACCGATGGGGATTCCCCAGTCAGATTGTCTCCTCCATGCCATATACAGCCAACCAAGTTTGTAATCAGTCACCGATGGGGATTCCGCAGTCAGATTGACTCCTCCATGCCATATACAGCCAACCATGTTTGTAATCAGTCACCGATGGGGATTCCCCAGTCAGATTGTCTCCTCCATGCCATATACAGCCAACCATGTTTGTAATCAGTCACCGATGGGGATTCCCCAGTCAGATTGTCTCCTCCATGCCATATACAGCCAACCAAGTTTGTAATCAGTCACTGATGGGGATTCCCAAGTCAGATTGACTCCTCCATGCCATATACAGCCAACCATGTTTGTAATCAGTCACCGATGGGGATTCCCCAGTCAGATTGTCTCCTCCATGCCATATACAGCCAACCAAGTTTGTAATCAGTCACTGATGGGGATTCCCCAGTCAGATTGACTCCTCCATGCCATATACAGCCAACCAAGTCTGTAATCAGTCACTGATGGGGATTCCCCAGTCAGATTGACTCCTCCATGCCATATACAGCCAACCAAGTCTGTAATCAGTCACCGATGGGGATTCCCCAGTCAGATTGACTCCTCCATGCCATATACAGCCAACCATGTTTGTAATCAGTCACTGATGGGGATTCCCCTATCAGATTCACTCCTCCATGCCATATACAGCCAACCATGTTTCTAATCAGTCACCGATGGGGATTCCCCAGTCAGATTGTCTCCTCCATGCCATATACAGCCAACCATGTTTGTAATCAGTCACTGATGGGGATTCCCCTATCAGATTGTCTCCTCCATGCCATATACAGCCAACCATGTTTGTAATCAGTCACCGATGGGGATTCCCCAGTCAGATTGACTCCTCCATGCCATATACAGCCAACCATGTTTGTAATCAGTCACCGATGGGGATTCCCCAGTCAGATTGTCTCCTCCATGCCATATACAGCCAACCATGTTTGTAATCAGTCACTCACTAATGGGGATTCCCCAGTCAGATTGTCTCCTCCATGCCATATACAGCCAACCATGTTTGTAATCAGTCACCGATGGGGATTCCCCAGTCAGTTTGTCTCCTCCATGCCATATACAGCCAACCATGTTTGTAATCAGTCACCGATGGGGATTCCCCTATCAGATTGACTCCTCCATGCCATATACAGCCAACCATGTTTGTAATCAGTCACCGATGGGGATTCCCCAGTCAGATTGTCTCCTCCATGCCATATACAGCCAACCATGTTTGTAATCAGTCACCGATGGGGATTCCCCAGTCAGATTGTCTCCTCCATGCCATATACAGCCAACCAAGTTTGTAATCAGTCACCGATGGGGATTCCCCAGTCAGATTAACTCCTCCATGCCATATACAGCCAACCATGTTTGTAATCAGTCACCGATGGGGATTCCCCAGTCAGATTGTCTCCTCCATGCCATATACAGCCAACCATGTTTGTAATCAGTCACCGATGGGGATTCCCCAGTCAGATTGTCTCCTCCATGCCATATACAGCCAACCAAGTTTGTAATCAGTCACTGATGGGGATTCCCCAGTCAGATTGACTCCTCCATGCCATATACAGCCAACCATGTTTGTAATCAGTCACCGATGGGGATTCCCCAGTCAGATTGTCTCCTCCATGCCATATACAGCCAACCAAGTTTGTAATCAGTCACTGATGGGGATTCCCCAGTCAGATTGACTCCTCCATGCCATATACAGCCAACCATGTTTGTAATCAGTCACTGATGGGGATTCCCCAGTCAGATTGACTCCTCCATGCCATATACAGCCAACCATGTTTGTAATCAGTCACCGATGGGGATTCCCCAGTCAGATTGTCTCCTCCATGCCATATACAGCCAACCATGTTTGTAATCAGTCACTGATGGGGATTCCCCTATCAGATTGACTCCTCCATGCCATATACAGCCAACCAAGTTTGTAATCAGTCACTGATGGGGATTCCCCAGTCAGATTGACTCCTCCATGCCATATACAGCCAACCAAGTCTGTAATCAGTCACTGATGGGGATTCCCCAGTCAGATTGACTCCTCCATGCCATATACAGCCAACCAAGTCTGTAATCAGTCACTGATGGGGATTCCCCAGTCAGATTGACTCCTCCATGCCATATACAGCCAACCATGTTTGTAATCAGTCACTGATGGGGATTCCCCTATCAGATTGACTCCTCCATGCCATATACAGCCAACCATGTTTGTAATCAGTCACTGATGGGGATTCCCCTATCAGATTGTCTCCTCCATGCCATATACAGCCAACCATGTTTGTAATCAGTCACTGATGGGGATTCCCCTATCAGATTGACTCCTCCATGCCATATACAGCCAACCATGTTTGTAATCAGTCACTGATGGGGATTCCCCTATCAGATTGACTCCTCCATGCCATATACAGCCAACCAAGTTTGTAATCAGTCACTGATGGGGATTCCCCAGTCAGATTGACTCCTCCATGCCATATACAGCCAACCAAGTCTGTAATCAGTCACTGATGGGGATTCCCCAGTCAGATTGACTCCTCCATGCCATATACAGCCAACCAAGTCTGTAATCAGTCACTGATGGGGATTCCCCAGTCAGATTGACTCCTCCATGCCATATACAGCCAACCATGTTTGTAATCAGTCACTGATGGGGATTCCCCTATCAGATTGACTCCTCCATGCCATATACAGCCAACCATGTTTGTAATCAGTCACCGATGGGGATTCCCCAGTCAGATTGTCTCCTCCATGCCATATACAGCCAACCAAGTTTGTAATCAGTCACTGATGGGGATTCCCCAGTCAGATTGACTCCTCCATGCCATATACAGCCAACCATGTTTGTAATCAGTCACCGATGGGGATTCCCCAGTCAGATTGTCTCCTCCATGCCATATACAGCCAACCAAGTTTGTAATCAGTCACCGATGGGGATTCCGCAGTCAGATTGACTCCTCCATGCCATATACAGCCAACCATGTTTGTAATCAGTCACCGATGGGGATTCCCCAGTCAGATTGTCTCCTCCATGCCATATACAGCCAACCATGTTTGTAATCAGTCACCGATGGGGATTCCCCAGTCAGATTGACTCCTCCATGCCATATACAGCCAACCATGTTTGTAATCAGTCACCGATGGGGATTCCCCAGTCAGATTGTCTCCTCCATGCCATATACAGCCAACCATGTTTGTAATCAGTCACTCACTGATGGGGATTCCCCAGTCAGATTGTCTCCTCCATGCCATATACAGCCAACCATGTTTGTAATCAGTCACCGATGGGGATTCCCCAGTCAGATTGTCTCCTCCATGCCATATACAGCCAACCATGTTTGTAATCAGTCACCGATGGGGATTCCCCTATCAGATTGACTCCTCCATGCCATATACAGCCAACCATGTTTGTAATCAGTCACCGATGGGGATTCCCCAGTCAGATTGTCTCCTCCATGCCATATACAGCCAACCATGTTTGTAATCAGTCACCGATGGGGATTCCCCAGTCAGATTGTCTCCTCCATGCCATATACAGCCAACCAAGTTTGTAATCAGTCACCGATGGGGATTCCCCAGTCAGATTAACTCCTCCATGCCATATACAGCCAACCATGTTTGTAATCAGTCACCGATGGGGATTCCCCAGTCAGATTGTCTCCTCCATGCCATATACAGCCAACCATGTTTGTAATCAGTCACCGATGGGGATTCCCCAGTCAGATTGTCTCCTCCATGCCATATACAGCCAACCAAGTTTGTAATCAGTCACTGATGGGGATTCCCCAGTCAGATTGACTCCTCCATGCCATATACAGCCAACCATGTTTGTAATCAGTCACCGATGGGGATTCCCCAGTCAGATTGTCTCCTCCATGCCATATACAGCCAACCAAGTTTGTAATCAGTCACTGATGGGGATTCCCCAGTCAGATTGACTCCTCCATGCCATATACAGCCAACCATGTTTGTAATCAGTCACCGATGGGGATTCCCCAGTCAGATTGTCTCCTCCATGCCATATACAGCCAACCAAGTTTGTAATCAGTCACCGATGGGGATTCCCCAGTCAGATTGTCTCCTCCATGCCATATACAGCCAACCAAGTTTGTAATCAGTCACCGATGGGGATTCCCCAGTCAGATTGACTCCTCCATGCCATATACAGCCAACCATGTTTGTAATCAGTCACCGATGGGGATTCCCCAGTCAGATTGTCTCCTCCATGCCATATACAGCCAACCAAGTTTGTAATCAGTCACTGATGGGGATTCCCCAGTCAGATTGACTCCTCCATGCCATATACAGCCAACCATGTTTGTAATCAGTCACCGATGGGGATTCCCCAGTCAGATTGTCTCCTCCATGCCATAAACAGCCAACCAAGTTTGTAATCAGTCACTGATGGGGATTCCCCAGTCAGATTGACTCCTCCATGCCATATACAGCCAACCAAGTTTGTAATCAGTCACCGATGGGGATTCCCCAGTCAGATTGTCTCCTCCATGCCATATACAGCCAACCAAGTTTGTAATCAGTCACTGATGGGGATTCCCCTATCAGATTGACTCCTCCATGCCATATACAGCCAACCAAGTTTGTAATCAGTCACTGATGGGGATTCCCCTATCAGATTGACTCCTCCATGCCATATACAGCCAACCAAGTTTGTAATCAGTCACTGATGGGGATTCCCCTATCAGATTGACTCCTCCATGTCATATACAGCCAACCAAGTTTGTAATCAGTCACTGATGGGGATTCCCCTATCAGATTGACTCCTCCATGCCATATACAGCCAACCAAGTTTATAATCAGTCACTGATGGGGATTCCCCTATCAGATTGACTCCTCCATGCCATATACAGCCAACCAAGTTTGTAATCAGTCACTGATGGGGATTCCCCTATCAGATTGACTCCTCCATGCCATATACAGCCAACCATGTTTGTAATCAGTCACTGATGGGGATTCCCCAGTCAGATTGACTCCTCCATGCCATATACAGCCAACCATGTTTGTAATCAGTCACTGATGGGGATTCCCCAGTCAGATTGACTCCTCCATGCCATATACAGCCAACCATGTTTGTAGTCAGTCACCGATGGGGATTCCCCAGTCAGATTGACTCCTCCATGCCATATACAGCCAACCATGTTTGTAATCAGTCACCGATGGGGATTCCCCAGTCAGATTGTCTCCTCCATGCCATATACAGCCAACCATGTTTGTAATCAGTCACCGATGGGGATTCCCCTATCAGATTGTCTCCTCCATGCCATATACAGCCAACCAAGTTTGTAATCAGTCACCGATGGGGATTCCCCAGTCAGATTGTCTCCTCCATGCCATATACAGCCAACCAAGTTTGTAATCAGTCACTGATGGGGATTCCCCTATCAGATTGACTCCTCCATGCCATATACAGCCAACCAAGTTTGTAATCAGTCACTGATGGAGATTCCCCTATCAGATTGACTCCTCCATGCCATATACAGCCAACCAAGTTTGTAATCAGTCACTGATGGGGATTCCCCTATCAGATTGACTCCTCCATGCCATATACAGCCAACCATGTTTGTAATCAGTCACTGATGGGGATTCCCCAGTCAGATTGATTCCTCCATGCCATATACAGCCAACCATGTTTCTAATCAGTCACTGATGGGGATTCCCCTATCAGATTGACTCCTCCATGCCATATACAGCCAACCATGTTTGTAATCAGTCACTGATGGGGATTCCCCAGTCAGATTGTCTCCTCCATGCCATATACAGCCAACCATGTTTGTAATCAGTCACTGATGGGGATTCCCCAGTCAGATTGTCTCCTCCATGCCATATACAGCCAACCATGTTTGTAATCAGTCACCGATGGGGATTCCCCAGTCAGATTGTCTCCTCCATGCCATATACAGCCAACCATGTTTGTAATCAGTCACCGATGGGGATTCCCCAGTCAGATTGACTCCTCCATGCCATATACAGCCAACCATGTTTGTAATCAGTCACCGATGGGGATTCCCCAGTCAGATTGACTCCTCCATGCCATATACAGCCAACCAAGTTTGTAATCAGTCACTGATGGGGATTCCCCTATCAGATTGACTCCTCCATGCCATATACAGCCAACCATGTTTGTAATCAGTCACCGATGGGGATTCCCCAGTCAGATTGACTCCTCCATGCCATATACAGCCAACCATGTTTGTAATCAGTCACTGATGGGGATTCCCCAGTCAGATTGACTCCTCCATGCCATATACAGCCAACCATGTTTGTAATCAGTCACCGATGGGGATTCCCCTATCAGATTGTCTCCTCCATGCCATATACAGCCAACCATGTTTGTAATCAGTCACCGATGGGGATTCCCCAGTCAGATTGACTCCTCCATGCCATATACAGCCAACCATGTTTGTAATCAGTCACCGATGGGGATTCCCCTATCAGATTGTCTCCTCCATGCCATATACAGCCAACCAAGTTTGTAATCAGTCACCGATGGGGATTCCCCTATCAGATTGACTCCTCCATGCCATATACAGCCAACCAAGTTTGTAATCAGTCACTGATGGGGATTCCCCTATCAGATTGACTCCTCCATGCCATATACAGCCAACCAAGTTTGTAATCAGTCACTGATGGGGATTCCCCTATCAGATTGACTCCTCCATGCCATATACAGCCAACCAAGTTTGTAATCAGTCACCGATGGGGATTCCCCAGTCAGATTGACTCCTCCATGCCATATACAGCCAACCATGTTTGTAATCAGTCACCGATGGGGATTCCCCTATCAGATTGACTGCTCCATGTCATATACAGCCAACCAAGTTTGTAATCAGTCACTGATGGGGATTCCCCTATCAGATTGACTCCTCCATGCCATATACAGCCAACCAAGTTTGTAATCAGTCACTGATGGGGATTCCCCTATCAGATTGACTCCTCCATGCCATATACAGCCAACCATGTTTGTAATCAGTCACCGATGGGGATTCCCCAGTCAGATTGTCTCCTCCATGCCATATACAGCCAACCAAGTTTGTAATCAGTCACTGATGGGGATTCCCCAGTCAGATTGACTCCTCCATGCCATATACAGCCAACCATGTTTGTAATCAGTCACCGATGGGGATTCCCCAGTCAGATTGTCTCCTCCATGCCATATACAGCCAACCAAGTTTGTAATCAGTCACTGATGGGGATTCCCCAGTCAGATTGACTCCTCCATGCCATATACAGCCAACCATGTTTGTAATCAGTCACTGATGGGGATTCCCCTATCAGATTGACTCCTCCATGCCATATACAGCCAACTATGTTTGTAATCAGTCACTGATGGGGATTCCCCTATCAGATTGACTCCTCCATGCCATATACAGCCAACCAAGTTTGTAATCAGTCACTGATGGGGATTCCCCAGTCAGATTGACTCCTCCATGCCATATACAGCCAACCAAGTCTGTAATCAGTCACTGATGGGGATTCCCCAGTCAGATTGACTCCTCCATGCCATATACAGCCAACCAAGTCTGTAATCAGTCACTGATGGGGATTCCGCTATCAGATTGACTCCTCCATGCCATATACAGCCAACCATGTTTGTAATCAGTCACCGATGGGGATTCCCCAGTCAGATTGACTCCTCCATGCCATATACAGCCAACCATGTTTGTAATCAGTCACTGATGGGGATTCCCCTATCAGATTGACTCCTCCA
The DNA here is from genome assembly GCF_037392515.1 of Haliotis asinina. NCBI lineage: Eukaryota > Metazoa > Mollusca > Gastropoda > Lepetellida > Haliotidae > Haliotis > Haliotis asinina. Next base: position 1,108,814 of record NC_090295.1, on the reverse strand, counting down.
TGCCATATACAGCCAACCATGTTTGTAATCAGTCACCGATGGGGATTCCCCAGTCAGATTGTCTCCTCCATGCCATATACAGCCAACCATGTTTGTAATCAGTCACTGATGGGGATTCCCCTATCAGATTGACTCCTCCATGCCATATACAGCCAACCATGTTTGTAATCAGTCACTGATGGGGATTCCCCTATCAGATTGACTCCTCCATGCCATATACAGCCAACCAAGTTTGTAATCAGTCACTGATGGGGATTCCCCTATCAGATTGACTCCTCCATGCCATATACAGCCAACCAAGTCTGTAATCAGTCACTGATGGGGATTCCCCTATCAGATTGACTCCTCCATGCCATATACAGCCAACCATGTTTGTAATCAGTCACCGATGGGGATTCCCCAGTCAGATTGACTCCTCCATGCCATATACAGCCAACCATGTTTGTAATCAGTCACCGATGGGGATTCCCCAGTCAGATTGTCTCCTCCATGCCATATACAGCCAACCAAGTTTGTAATCAGTCACTGATGGGGATTCCCCTATCAGATTGACTCCTCCATGCCATATACAGCCAACCATGTTTGTAATCAGTCACCGATGGGGATTCCCCAGTCAGATTGACTCCTCCATGCCATATACAGCCAACCATGTTTGTAATCAGTCACCGATGGGGATTCCCCAGTCAGATTGACTCCTCCATGCCATATACAGCCAACCATGTTTGTAATCAGTCACTGATGGGGATTCCTCTATCAGATTGACTCCTCCATGCCATATACAGCCAACCATGTTTGTAATCAGTCACTGATGGGGATTCCCCTATCAGATTGACTCCTCCATGCCATATACAGCCAACCAAGTTTGTAATCAGTCACTGATGGGGATTCCCCAGTCAGATTGACTCCTCCATGCCATATACAGCCAACCATGTTTGTAATCAGTCACCGATGGGGATTCCCCAGTCAGATTGTCTCCTCCATGCCATATACAGCCAACCAAGTTTGTAATCAGTCACTGATGGGGATTCCCCAGTCAGATTGACTCCTCCATGCCATATACAGCCAACCATGTTTGTAATCAGTCACCGATGGGGATTCCCCAGTCAGATTGTCTCCTCCATGCCATATACAGCCAACCAAGTTTGTAATCAGTCACTGATGGGGATTCCCCAGTCAGATTGACTCCTCCATGCCATATACAGCCAACCATGTTTGTAATCAGTCACTGATGGGGATTCCCCTATCAGATTGACTCCTCCATGCCATATACAGCCAACTATGTTTGTAATCAGTCACTGATGGGGATTCCCCTATCAGATTGACTCCTCCATGCCATATACAGCCAACCAAGTTTGTAATCAGTCACTGATGGGGATTCCCCAGTCAGATTGACTCCTCCATGCCATATACAGCCAACCAAGTCTGTAATCAGTCACCGATGGGGATTCCCCAGTCAGATTGACTCCTCCATGCCATATACAGCCAACCAAGTCTGTAATCAGTCACTGATGGGGATTCCGCTATCAGATTGACTCCTCCATGCCATATACAGCCAACCATGTTTGTAATCAGTCACCGATGGGGATTCCCCAGTCAGATTGACTCCTCCATGCCATATACAGCCAACCATGTTTGTAATCAGTCACTGATGGGGATTCCCCTATCAGATTGACTCCTCCATGCCATATACAGCCAACCATGTTTGTAATCAGTCACCGATGGGGATTCCCCAGTCAGATTGTCTCCTCCATGCCATATACAGCCAACCATGTTTGTAATCAGTCACTGATGGGGATTCCCCTATCAGATTGACTCCTCCATGCCATATACAGCCAACCATGTTTGTAATCAGTCACTGATGGGGATTCCCCTATCAGATTGACTCCTCTATGCCATATACAGCCAACCAAGTTTGTAATCAGTCACTGATGGGGATTCCCCTATCAGATTGACTCCTCCATGCCATATACAGCCAACCAAGTCTGTAATCAGTCACTGATGGGGATTCCCCTATCAGATTGACTCCTCCATGCCATATACAGCCAACCATGTTTGTAATCAGTCACCGATGGGGATTCCCCAGTCAGATTGACTCCTCCATGCCATATACAGCCAACCATGTTTGTAATCAGTCACCGATGGGGATTCCCCAGTCAGATTGTCTCCTCCATGCCATATACAGCCAACCAAGTTTGTAATCAGTCACTGATGGGGATTCCCCTATCAGATTGACTCCTCCATGCCATATACAGCCAACCAAGTTTGTAATCAGTCACTGATGGGGATTCCCCTATCAGATTGACTCCTCCATGCCATATACAGCCAACCAAGTTTGTAATCAGTCACTGATGGGGATTCCCCTATCAGATTGACTCCTCCATGCCATATACAGCCAACCAAGTTTGTAATCAGTCACTGATGGGGATTCCCCTATCAGATTGACTCCTCCATGCCATATACAGCCAACCAAGTTTGTAATCAGTCACTGATGGGGATTCCCCTATCAGATTGACTCCTCCATGCCATATACAGCCAACCATGTTTGTAATCAGTCACCGATGGGGATTCCCCAGTCAGATTGACTCCTCCATGCCATATACAGCCAACCATGTTTGTAATCAGTCACCGATGGGGATTCCCCAGTCAGATTGACTCCTCCATGCCATATACAGCCAACCATGTTTGTAATCAGTCACTGATGGGGATTCCTCTATCAGATTGACTCCTCCATGCCATATACAGCCAACCATGTTTGTAATCAGTCACTGATGGGGATTCCCCTATCAGATTGACTCCTCCATGCCATATACAGCCAACCAAGTTTGTAATCAGTCACTGATGGGGATTCCCCAGTCAGATTGACTCCTCCATGCCATATACAGCCAACCATGTTTGTAATCAGTCACCGATGGGGATTCCCCAGTCAGATTGTCTCCTCCATGCCATATACAGCCAACCAAGTTTGTAATCAGTCACTGATGGGGATTCCCCAGTCAGATTGACTCCTCCATGCCATATACAGCCAACCATGTTTGTAATCAGTCACCGATGGGGATTCCCCAGTCAGATTGTCTCCTCCATGCCATATACAGCCAACCAAGTTTGTAATCAGTCACTGATGGGGATTCCCCTATCAGATTGACTCCTCCATGCCATATACAGCCAACCATGTTTGTAATCAGTCACCGATGGGGATTCCCCTATCAGATTGTCTCCTCCATGCCATATACAGCCAACCAAGTTTGTAATCAGTCACCGATGGGGATTCCCCTATCAGATTGACTCCTCCATGCCATATACAGCCAACCATGTTTGTAATCAGTCACCGATGGGGATTCCCCTATCAGATTGTCTCCTCCATGCCATATACAGCCAACCAAGTTTGTAATCAGTCACCGATGGGGATTCCCCTATCAGATTGTCTCCTCCATGCCATATACAGCCAACCAAGTTTGTAATCAGTCACCGATGGGGATTCCCCTATCAGATTGACTCCTCCATGCCATATACAGCCAACCATGTTTGTAATCAGTCACCGATGGGGATTCCCCTATCAGATTGTCTCCTCCATGCCATATACAGCCAACCATGTTTGTAATCAGTCACCGATGGGGATTCCCCAGTCAGATTGACTCCTCCATGCCATATACAGCCAACCATGTTTGTAATCAGTCACTGATGGGGATTCCCCAGTCAGATTGACTCCTCCATGCCATATACAGCCAACCAAGTTTGTAATCAGTCACTGATGGGGATTCCCCTATCAGATTGTCTCCTCCATGCCATATACAGCCAACCATGTTTGTAATCAGTCACCGATGGGGATTCCCCTATCAGATTGTCTCCTCCATGCCATATACAGCCAACCAAGTTTGTAATCAGTCACTGATGGGGATTCCCCAGTCAGATTGACTCCTCCATGCCATATACAGCCAACCATGTTTGTAATCAGTCACTGATGGGGATTCCCCAGTCAGATTGACTCCTCCATGCCATATACAGCCAACCATGTTTGTAATCAGTCACCGATGGGGATTCCCCTATCAGATTGTCTCCTCCATGCCATATACAGCCAACCATGTTTGGAAACAACCAAGTTTGGGGGCGGAATGACCCTCACAATCACCAGGCTGTAATGCACACCTGGCATGTCTTACCTTGAATATATAGTACCCTTTCAGGAGAAAGCCATTGTTTTCAAAACCATTTCTTCACCATTAGAACTGTTATCATTTGAAATGGTTCAGCAAGTTGACATCTTTACATTCCAATCAGTTTAACCAGTGAATGTGTAACCATTTACTCAACAATGTCACCCTTCACACTTCAAACCCAGTGTTTGCTGAACTCTTTTTGATCCTTAAATTCAAAAGTGATTTTGAATTGATAGACATACACACATTTTTATTCTGGCCTATTATTAGACTATCTGGACCAGTGTTTGCAATAGTTTCATTTACCAGCTGGCCATCAGGGCCTGCTACTACCTGCAAGCTTTAAAATCTACAGGTCCCAAAAGGAATCTGCAAGCCCATTTTTTTTTATTCAAACCAGTTTAAAAAAATAGACTGCATAGTACACAGTTTCACACTGTTTCTACAAAATGACACACGGAGGGGTTTATATTTGTTAGTCTAGTGTTGACATTCCTATGCTTAAGTGCTGAAATACCATTAAGTGAAACTGTAAGTTATTGTAAGATGATGGATCGTGGATGATTCCCAAACATTAATAATGAAAAACTGGGGAAACACTCCAGTAGAAAAATCATTGAAATGATAATTTACTGAAGGCCATTAAGGCCTGCACATGTTTTAATTTACTGGCCTGATACAATAACAACTGGAGCTGGGCCTCCGGGTTAGTGGAACTTTTGAATGCTGTTCTGGACACTTCAGAATTTTTGGGTATCATAACAAGAGTCTGGCTTCATACGACTTAAATAAAAGAGGAAAACATTTCTGAAACCAGACTAATAATATACACATTACTTGAGAACAGAGGCATCTTGTGAAATTAATGAGTTAGACATTTCATGATCAATCACATGTTTACGGTCATCTGAAGTTCAATGAGTTATGCAAATCTCAATCACTTTAAATGACATTTCTCATCAAAAAATAAAAATTATCAGTAGTTCGTACCATTTTGTACTGCCAAAGGGACTGTTTATCATTTTATGGCAAAGGAAGGGTGATGCTGATTTGTAGGGGGTTCTCTCATCTTGTTTGGGAGTGTCATCAATTTGTTACATTAAAATGTTTAAGAATCATGGGAAGTGGTGTCGCTGATTTTGTTCATGACATGCATGGTTGTTGGGGTGGGATTGGCAGGCACATACCAATCATACAATCTCAGGGGGGATAATTCACATTAAACATGCAGCTCCATAAAAGCCATACCATTTTAATAGTATCCTGACCTGAAAAAAACCCCAAGTATCCTGCTAGCCAATACCACGATCGCACACGTTCAACATTAAAACCATCCAGAAAATGATACTCCACTGTAGGCAACTAGCTATCGGTATCATTATTAAATTTAGTAATATCAAAACATGTTATCCTACTTGAGAAAAGTGTAAAATCATTTACACCACAACAGAGACCATATATCAGACTACTGTATAGTTTCTGACCACAATGAAGGATATACAGTAACAGTGACAATGGTTACGATGTTGAGATTGCACATTGTTTTCCCACTAATATATTGTTAGCAACGATTCGTCAGTACACACATGATACATATCTCTGCTTAATGTTGTGAGCACTGCTAAAGATCGTAATGAACGTATCAGTAACAAGGGCCAAAGATAAATTAAAATGCTCGCAGGGTACGAAACAATGCACAAGTCAAGAGAGTCAGGGGCAGATAACTCTAAATTCACTCTTCTGTAGGAATGAAACACGAGTGGTGACAGGTGCTCAGATGTGATATAAAGGCCCTAGAAATATGGTGTCCCTAAAAGCTAAGAAAAGGTTGACTTATTTTACAATGGGTGCATACTTTTTCATGGAAGGAGTCGAATATGGTAAGTTCATGTTGAGAATTGACAGCTCAAATGAGTGAAAACTTCTCCTGCCTTGGATACAGACTACATCTGTATCATGTGCAGGCAAGATGACTGGACGTAAGTCACTGCCGCGGAAACAAACTATTACTTCTCACGAAGTGTGACACACATTGTTTAAACACATCATATCTATCATATTGTTCAAATGTTGAATGTCGGAGCATTGCATGATCACATAACTCCAGTCATAGAATTGCTTTAAATACAGTGGGTAAGGGTATTCCGGATCACGGCTATTCCGGATCACTGCCACGTACATTTACCCCTAGAAACTGTAAATCTCGATAGATTTCTTCACTCAATCTCTCATTTTAAAGCCGAGACATTGCTCTTTAAGGTGATATATTTTGTTTTACTTGATCTGAACCAGAAGTTTACTTGCGCGCCCTGTAACGAGGGGTTATAGCTAAAACGGCACAACAGCAGGACGGCACCAAAATCGTTTGGTGAAAACGGCACCAAATTGGCGAAAACGGCTACTGATTAAAGGGCTAAAACGTCACCATATATCATTGTTATATTGACTTTATTATTATGTTGACTTTATTATGTTGACTTTATTGTTTAATTGTTTGTAATGTTTAGATGTTTATTTCTCAAGTTATCAAGCATTCTTTTGGGTTGTTTGGTGGTCCTGAAAAGGACCGTTGAGATAAGAGTATTTTAAACTCAATGGATGGACCCATGAATTGCCGCACATCTCGTCAGGAATTGGGACAAGGAAAGATCGCCATCCTGGTAAATTCCCAGCGACTGCTCCCTCACCTTGTTGTTCACCCGCCTGTGCCAGCCTAAACAGAAAAATACATATGGTTATTACTATAAATGTATTATTATTTTATTCAAGAATATCGGTAACTTTTATTATTATGATAACGTCTAGATGTATGTATTTTGAAATGAAATGTATACCTTCAACAAAGTTGTTAGTCCTGACTGCAATGTTGAAGACGGACCAGGTGCGTGGGGTGAACATAGGGTGGGTGATCCATTGACTTTTGAAATAGTCAGTGAGTTGACGCAACATCCCATTAGCTAGAACCCTATCCGATATTCTGTGGAATAGTCTTGTCACGTCCGGATCGACATGGTTTTGCTGAGCCTCCTCAACAATGCTGGCTCCCGACATATAGATATTGTTGACAGCTTTTTCCTTCACCTGCAGAATATAACAACTGCACAATGACACACCCGTTAATACACTTACTTTAATACCGTTAAATCACAATTTCGGATTAATTACACAGGTAACAAGTCCGGACAATCATTAAACAAACACGATAATTACCTCCACTCTCACTCTGATCGCTGTCAACTGACCAGGTTGGGGTGGGTGACAATGACGGTGTTTTCCCTCATCAAACGAATCTCCGAACTGGATTACCGAGGCAGGACACGTTGTTGTTTTGTTTCTCACACTGCAATGCCAGTACGTTCGGTTGGTTGTTGATTTCTGTAACAAAAAATATCATATTATTTCAAACATATTTTAAATATTAATAATCAACTATTACATTTGCATTTGCATACACGTGTATTTAGGAAGATGTGTCTGTACTTACACGAATGACATATGTGAATCCATACGAATCCACAAGCTTCTTTTTTCCTTTCTGGGAGCCAGTGTCCACGACTGTAAAGACGTTCTCTGGAATATCAGCTGTAGGGGGATTGAGGATGGTGGTTTCAATCGTAGTTCGTTCACGGTCATCATGGTCGTTTGGAGGTGGCAGTGACGTTGATGATATATTAATGTCAGATATATCAGGAGCCCTTACATCAGCGTCCAGATCCATAGCTTCTTCTTCTGGGGGATTTGACTTGGCAGTTGATTCCAGACTTAGATGGAAGTAACCTAAACATACTACACGCAGCTTGGGTATGAGAAGCACTTTCCAATCATTGTCGACAGAGTAGACGCATTTATTATCTAAACATAATGCAAGCAGCTTGGTGAGTGTTAGTGTTATATATTGATGGGCATACTTTCCTGATATATTATTTATTTATATTTAGGTAATATATATGTTTTCACAAAGTCTATTTACGAAACACTAAAGTGATCATATCAATGTTCATCCAAAGTTCACAATCCAATAACGTCTACTTACCTAATATATATGTTTTTATTTCACAAAGTCTATTTACGAAACACTAAATGTTTATCCAAAGTTCACAATACAATAAAGTCATATCAATGTTCATCCTTTTTAAAATTGTATATGATGACGTTTTCGCCATAACATTTGTAGCCGTTTTCGCCAAGGGAAGGTTCCGTTCTGTCCAAACGGTGACGTTTTCGCCAGGTGCCGTTTTGCTGTGGTGACGTTTTAGCTTGCACCCGTAACGAGGATACCTATCATTGCGTAATTTGTCGTTGGCACGTCAGGAAAAGGTAACTCATTCGGAATGGCCCATCTCAAATAAGACTAGAATCAAGTTGCTTCGCGTTAACTTTCCCCTCTCCATTGCATGCATATACTTTTCATCTGTTAAGGGCAACAAAAATCTTCTCTTCATCTGCCATATTTTTGGAGAAATGAGCAATTTATGGAACCACCTGTTTAAGTCAGTTCCAGATCACCAGAAAATAGTGATCACCTCAGGACTGCCAACCGCCGAAAAATGTTAATTACTGTTGAAATAAAGTAATTAGTTTCACGATCTTACTTCGGTTGCCTTTATTTAAAATATATACTCACTCAAGGGTCTGTCTTAGATGTTCTTTGCACAGAGTAGATACATAAAACGTTTTGGCCTTCATTTCGCCAAAACATAATTTGCGGTACATTGTAAACCAAAAGTCACTGTGTTCTGTAATCTGATTGGTTGAAAAACATGATCAAATGGTATTAGATTCCTGGAAACTGCAAGACTATTCACTGCGTATTGACATGTAAACAATTGTTTTGTTGCGTCATCAACAGTGGTGACGTCATTCAAGTCATATTGTGACGTAAAGTTAGAATGACGTCACAAATGAGCAACTCCAGATGCTACCATGGGAACCAGCTGAAACGGCCAGCTGATGACACTTCACTGCTGTACCCATACTCGATGTAAACGAGTGCAGACAGTAAAACCCCTTTGGTTTACTTTTTTGTTTACAATGTCGATAAACATCATGTGTTGGCCAATTTCCGGGTGGTTCCAAATGCATTCCTGTGCTTCAAATACTCAATAACACCCGGAAATTGGCCAACACATGATGTTTATCTCCTAAGAACTGTCTGTCAGGTAAAAGATTATGAATATTGGAAATAACCAACTTGACAATGCTTTGGGGTTGAAATTGTTTTGTTTTGTTTTCAAGTCATATTATTCTTTTTTTTAGTAACTTGATGAATTTTAGTGATGAATTATGCCAGAGGCGGAAGCAATGAGGTTGGAGTAGGCTCGAGCTATAGTTTGTTTTATTTTTAAACACAAGAAGATACACGTACACCCATAAAGAGTTCAAATAGGCTGGTATTAATAGATTATACTCGTTAGCTTTACAATCAGTAAATGCTGATGTGATGTTAAAATCTTGACTGAATAAAGCTTTAAAGGTTCAGAAAAAATGGGTTATTTTGCCTCGATAGTTGTACTTTACAAGTTGAAGTCGCATGTAAAAGTCACGACAAAATACTATATATCAATACTGAAGAGATCAGTACCATAAACCACTTATGTATTCACCCCAAGAAAATATTTTCAGCCCACACCGTTACCTGGAATCATGATTCTGGAGTATGTTGTTATGAGCAGCAGGTGTTAAAACTATCTACCAAGTGGATGTTGTTATCAACTGCAATGTTTGTTAATTATTCGTTTATCAAACATTATGAATATTGTTAGCGCATTTATTTAATTAAACGTGTGTTACTGTTTGACACAGACCCCTGTTGCCCCAAACGAGCACCAATAACCGAACACTGCCTCGTTATGTCACGTGATCCGGAATACCCTGAAATGATTTGGAACTGCCGTAACGGCGGAGCGTTTCTTTTGCGATATTTCTAAAGTCAATCAGGACCGAATTAATTTCATATTTTGGTGTAAGTAACATGAGACATTGTTCAGTCAGAAATTGCCCTTATGTGCTTCAGATATATTTTTGCGGAGGCGCATGCAGTTGGTTTTTCATTAGTGATCCGGAACAGCCCTATGCACTGTATTGTCTGAAGTAAGGGACCGGTCATAATATATGGCCAGGGGGAGCCGTGTTGGAGGAAGTGGCGATGATTATAAGGCTGCTGTGAATATATATATATATATATATATATATATATATATATATATATATATATATATATATATATATATATATTCCCCCTCTCTCTCTCTTTCTCTCTCTCACTCTCTCTCTCGATGCTGTGGTGTTTCTATTTTGTTCACACTTAGTATGTTTATGGCAACATGACGGTGGTCTGTAATTAATTAGTTAAGCCCAGACTAGGCAGTCTAGTGGTTAACATAATGAGCATCCATCTCCACAATAGGGGTACGATGCCGTGTGTACACCAAGTCAGGGAGCCTGACCACCGGATACCGTTAGTTGCCTTTTATGACAAGCATGAGACCATAAGGGACTTCCTGTCATATACAATTGTTGACACATGTATTTATATGCATGGGGAGGCATTCTAGTGTCCTACAGTGTACTAAAAATCTAAAAACTATAAATAATCAACAGTGTCATGCTGTGAATGTCTCATGAGAAGTTATTGATGGTTGTATTGAAGAGTAGTTGGGTTGTTCCGTGACTTTCATGGTACTTTTAGTTTAGTGTTTGGTGTCTTGTCGAATATCCGAACTGAACAAAAGTTAACAAAGTCATGTGTACATAAAAGATTTCAGTGTTTAACCAACAAGCAACAAAGAAATGTTATGCATTTGATAGTTATAGTCTCTGATAATACTCATCAGTAGCAACAGTGGTCATAAAATAAGCCTAGGATTGATGTCTGGTAGCAGCGCTCCAGGTGCACAACACAACAGTGGTCATAAAATAAGCCTAGGATTGATGTCTAGTAGCAGCGCTCCAGATGCACAACACAACAGTGGTCATAAAATAAGCCTAGGATTGATGTCTAGTAGCAGCGCTCCAGGTGCACAACACAACAGTGGTCATAAAATAAGCCTAGGATTGATGTCTAGTAGCAGCGCTCCAGATGCACAACACAACAGTGGTCATAAAATAAGCCTAGGATTGATGTCTAGTAGCAGCGCTCCAGGTGCACAACACAACAGTGGTCATAAAATAAGCCTAGGATTGATGTCTAGTAGCAGCGCTCCAGGTGCACAACACAACAGTGGTCATAAAATAAGCCTAGGATTGATGTCTAGTAGCAGCGCTCCAGGTGCACAACACAACAGTGGTCATAAAATAAGCCTAGGATTGATGTCTAGTAGCAGCGCTCCAGATGCACAACACAACAGTGGTCATAAAATAAGCCTAGGATTGATGTCTGGTAGCAGCGCTCCAGATGCACAACACAACAGTGGTCATAAAATAAGCCTAGGATTGATGTCTAGTAGCAGCGCTCCAGATGCACAACACAACAGTGGTGTCTTAGTATCATTTATGAACATATTTATTTCAAAACATATTGTTTTATTGTTCATTGACATGTTTACACATGAGTAGCAATGTTGCGGTACATATATGAAAGGATACTCCATTAAATTCCATTCTATTCTCTAAATGTAAGTTTTCCCAGCACTACTGTTGAAAAGATATAAGTAGTATAGCATACTCCTGATGTTTAAAAATTGTCTGGAGACCTGTAGGGCTGGCCATCAATGAAGATTACAGACACTGATAACTGTTTATTGCATATCTATTGATTAGTGGTGCATATCAGAGAAGTAACTCTGAGCATAAAATGTCCCTAATTCTGAAGTAAATAAATATATTTCTCAAGTTTTTACATAATTTGCCTTGAATTGCTACCTAAACAGTGTCCTAAAAACAGCCCTTGAAAAAAGATGTTTTGTATTGTTGGAGTAACTTACGGCTGCATCATTGTAATACTGTTTGTATGCAACATTATCGTCAACACAATTCTTATACGGATAATCATTAAAACCTGTTTCCACTATTGATGTGGCATATAACACTGGGTCTATACATGGCTGTTTTTTCATAACAAATCATACATGTTGCTATTTTGAACAGACCCGTGAAGGTCCCGGGGTAGACTAGGCCTTCACCAACCCATGCTTGCCATAAAAGGCGAGTATGCTTGTCGTAAGAGGCAACTAACGGGATGGGGTGGTCAGACTCGCTGACTTGGTTGACACATGTCATCAGTTACCCAATTGCGCAGATCAATGCTCTTGTTGTTGCTCAGTGGATTGTCTGGTCCAGACTCGATTACTTACAGATCACCACCATATAGCTGGAACATTGCTGAGTGCGGCGTAAAACAACTCACTCTTGCACTCACTATTTTGAACAAAAATGTAGATTTGAAACAGTATGTGTTTTATTTTCACATCAAAGGCCTTTAAGGAAGGTTAAAACAATCGAAATTGCAACAGAAAATCACATCTGTTTATATTTCCTGCTTTGTGAGGTGGTTACATCTAGACGAGACTGTAAGACCTTCACTAATCGCCATTACTGATCTGTCGGTACGAGGCAGGTGATCGTTGATGTCAGCTTCATCATTGTTGTCGTCATTGTGTGTGTTCCAGCTGTGATCCTGCCCAGTGCGTGGCTGTACATCCACTCACGCTTCAATGCAGAGGAGTACTTCCTAGGGTTCATGCTGTCAGCCTTCAGTTTCTCAGGGATGTTTGCTGGGCCTCTGATGGGCAGGTAGGGAATTATTGCTCTTCTTATCAACCGCTATGTGCGACATAGCTCCTGGTTACTGCAGTATAAACAACTCACTCACTTTTGCGACCTGGCATACAAATATATGTCTGAAGGGATGATAGCGCACAAAATGAGATGTTATTACCTACGAAGTTATTGATCTGTTTGATTGGCATTTTAGAAAGTTGATGAATGATAAAAATGGTATTATACTTGAAATCAAATTCTTTATTTTATTATGATGCAACATGTAAATTTCTTGCTTCACAATAGTATTAAAGAATCTATACTGAAACATTGCACCATAATATAATAGACAAGTTGTGGTCCATAAAGTATGATGCCATTGGCCAGAAGTTATAGCTGAAAGTTACTTATAGGTAGTGCTCTTTTGTAGTTGAAGCCAAAGAATAGTGGTATGGACATAGGGATTGTAATAGTGCTTAATTTGTGTGCAGCAGCACAGTAGTAAAATAGATGAACATTTTCAGTATGCCTTGGCAACACAACTTAAATTATAAAAATTATTCATGATAAAAAATTTGAAAACATTTGACAAGGTGAAATGATTCACAACAGGAAGGCCGTTTTGGATAATATTATAGCAAAATCTGAGAAGCATGAACATAGGTTTGAAGCTTAATACAATAGGAGGTTGATGCGCTACATCACGATTTCACATTTTCAAAATTAGACTCATTGTGATTAAAAACATTATTGAACAAAGCCTGTTTGCCTCCCTGCCACCATCATGGATGATATTTATGCCATTTCGGACTTGCCGGCCCTTTTGGGGTGCTATGACTGCTTTTGTATGCTTGGCAGTCATTCTTGGACACTTGTAGGTAATACTGTAAATCATGAAATTAATGCGTCATGAATTTAATGCGAGTGCAAAGGTCTTGTCTAAAATGCGTCATGAAATTAATGCGAGCTCTGGAAGCTGTGTTGATCAGAAAAATGCGACACCCTGATTCTTTGATGTTCATTTTCTTTTCATTTCTTATTACCACACACTAGTGACCTGAATTGAGCTTGTTAAACATTGAATGGAATGGAGCTGACAATGTTATGATTACGCTGCCATGTTTGATCACGTGATTGCTTGCTACTGCTTGTCATATGACAACAATTAATGGTGAATTCAAGGTGGCCATGAAGAACCAATTTATTAATTGGTATGCCAACAAAGTGTCAGACAATTTGACAGGTTCTAAAAAGGACACGCTTGTGGATTTACGAATAAGTGTGATGAAGCCTCTACATGCCAAATGGATGGAGAGCAAAATTGCAAAGGTGAGCAACGATCGCTAAACGATCCTGCGTGGCTGGAGAATGTCCGGTCTGGCTGATGTGCTTCAATGACTTTGAACAATTGACAGTGATTATTGTAACCAGTGATAACTGACTTGCGATACCCGTAATGAGGAAGTGACCTGTATTGACTGGTGTAGTGTGTAGTGTCAACACTTCTGCTTAGTGACAAAATTTGCCGATGAATAATTTCAATAGGTATTACGTAGTGTCAATGAAAGGAAGAGATTTCCGTTTTCTGACGTTTATTCAAAAGTACACCCCCAGACTGAAATGCGTCATTTTAATAATGCGACACATGTACAGACGCATTTTTCGCATTAATAAAATGTTTGCATTAATTTCATGATTTACAGTATGCAAGTTTTGTTTCCATTTCAAATGATTAGTTTTCCATTACAGAGAGTTTGTTTCAGTTTTGGAGGATTTTTGTGATTTTTGTTCTGTTTTGGCATATATGAGTTCAGTTTTGATGACTTGTTCACTGTAGGGTAGTTCTGTTTAAGATGCCACTGTGGTGTAAAATTTGATGCAACATTTAAATTTCTTGCTTGACAATGGTATTAAAGAATCTATACTGAAACATTGCACCAATGTGATGTTTTGACGTTTTGCCTCTGAAAATTTCAAAATTGTTGTATTGTTATGTTTGTAGATGGGCTGACAAGTCACGCCGAGTGAAGTTGATACTACTGTTCGCTGTGTTGTTTGAGATTGGTGGCAGTTTCATGTACTTTGTTGGGATATCCAAGTACTTCCTGGTTGCCAGTCGACTGGTCGCAGGTTAGTTTGATAGACTCAACACTTCCTTACAACTTACACTTACAGCCTGACCAGTCACCGAAACTCCACTCTCACCCCCAACACAATGGGGCATATATAAGGCTGCATAAAAAACATTAAATGTTTCTTGGGCACATTTTTTGTCAAAAGTGACGAGGGCGGTAGGACATTTGAAAAAAAATTTGATAGAAAAAAGTGATGAGGGAGGAACACATTTTATTTTTTCTCTCAGAAATACAGCAGGGAAAGTTTATTAACACGTTTTATTAAGCTGTAGATTCAGTAGTAGTATAGGGAATGATAGTTCTGGACCACTTTCAAGAAATGTCTCTACAAAGCCTTATTTATTAAATAAGACGTTGGTGGGCCCCTTAGCTCTTGCTATTATTACCCCTACTACAAAAAAGTTGGCGGTAATTACTGTGCCTTGGTAGGAGGTAACACTGTGCCATACGGTACGATCAATAATTCTTCTCTTACAAACCCCCTACCCGGCCCATCCCTCAAGTAGTATAAGTTAGGTTCGTCGGCTTTCATATCCACTTTATTTATGTTGTAAGTTTTGACTGACCATATAGGATCGGTGGCCCGCTTACGGCTATCACCCTCGTGTTCCCCCGGCTGGTATAGATACCTCACTTTGGCGGCCTATGTCACGTTTATATCGATGAAACAGTTTAATGTGAACCGCCTACGATCACTTTGGTATTCGTAATAAAGGCTTGCTGGGCTTTTTGTATCCCCTGTTCTATGTACTTTTTTTTCTCGTCCTCGCTGATAGCAGACTTACGAGACTTGGACCGAATATCTTGTTTCATTCCGTTATATTTTTTGAGTTCAGATAGGATTGAACGAAACTCCTCTTCTGAGATCTTACTGTCAGAGAGTGCCGTGGAAATTCGCTCACTCACTGTGTTCAGCTTTGCTTCAGCCAGAACCCTGATCTCGTCGTGTTTCAATGCCTTACGATTAAGTCTGCGTGATACTAACTTAAGCGCCAACCCTGCCAACCCTGCCACCCCAGCTGTTATTTCAATACCTAGCACTATAGGTGCAGCCACGATGGTAGCTAACAACCCAACGCCTGCCGCCCCTAATCCCATGCTGGTTGCCATAAGGGTAGTGTCAGCCCCGTCCACGATATTGAAAGCTCTATTGTACTTTTTACATAGTGCTTTCCGCGTGTCACGGTCTTCTTCTAGTTGACGTTTCACATCACATAACTGCCTCAAGCGGAACCCATCTACGGTTTCCAGCGTCTTCGCTACTTCCTCTACGACTGGGTACAGACCCATCCTATAATATATATTTTGAAAGATATTTTAATTGGGTTTCAGTTAATAGTCTATCAATGTATTTGAAACCTACAAGGGATAGATCATAACTAATGATAATAGGTGAGAGGCTAATAGACTTTTCTGTTGTAATAAAAACCCCACTGAGGTTTATTAAGCGGTTTATAGAACCCGTAGGGGAATCCCGTTGTATAACAATACGACAGTGTTGGTCTAAGTGTTCGGTATACCAGTGTATTAC
Source organism: Haliotis asinina (assembly GCF_037392515.1). Classification (NCBI taxonomy): domain Eukaryota; kingdom Metazoa; phylum Mollusca; class Gastropoda; order Lepetellida; family Haliotidae; genus Haliotis; species Haliotis asinina. The sequence goes on along the minus strand of NC_090295.1, from coordinate 1,092,297 downwards.
CAACCCGGGTAACATTTGACGTCCTTTCGAAGAGTTTACCTTGTCAAAATACGTAAAGACGACTTCTATGATGAGTGTGTAGGGGTAGGATATTCTATCAATAGACACCTGGGGCAAAAGATTACTGCTAAATGTTAATTTATTATCTAATCCAGAACTTAACCCATTTGTTTCGGTATCCAAAAATGTCGGAGATCCTAAGTGATTCTCCGGAATGAAATCCCCGGGCCAGATACCGTTGTTCCTAATCTTAGAGATATACCCGAATTATTTTGATGTGATATAAGGTGAGGTGGGTGTTAAGTTGATCAGCCATTTGGGCTCTTTAAGATCTGATAACGACACCCGTCTGTACACGTTGTCTTTGAAGTGCAGGATGTATAATTCATCTTCCTCACCAGGCTGATCGAATCCCTCTGTATCTCCCAGGTCGTTAAGCGTAGTGTTGGGTCGATGACTGGTCATTATTATATTATTATGATATAATTTCCAACTGGTTTTTTGATAATAATTCAGGGGTGAACTTCATACCCATGAAGTGTATGTTGGCAGGCAGGAAGATATTGGTTAGTGATATCTTGTTTTCCACGATCACGTTGACCCCCTGCAGACTGGTGTTGGAGTCGGTACCCACCCGCACGTAAACGTTACAAACTTGATACTGGTGTCGTTTCACCTACCCGAGTTTGATCCCCTTCACGATCTCGACATCATTCCCCGATGGTTCCCCTAGGTAGACTTTGATGATCAGTGTTGAGTTTGCCGGTAGACTCTCTAGTATACTGACCACGCCTTCGAATTCAGACACCAACTGCAATTTCACGTTTTGTATGTTCGGTTTACTCGATAGCATGTGAGCTGCCATAGTGTCGAGTGGGCTGACGACTATGCTACGTCTCTGAGTTGGGACGTAAGCCACGAGTATGGTTCCATTGTTCACGACTTTGTTTAGGTGGTTGTCTTTGTTATCCGTGAACACGTAGGGAGAGACGAGCCTAATATTGAGAAACCAGTCGTCGTTATCGGGTAACAACACCCACTTGTCATCTTCGGTGAAGACGAGCATATATGGTTTGTTTCGGGCGACGGTAGTGCTCTCAACATCGTCTAAGTCGAACAGTTTACCCCCGAATGATGGGTATATTATCCAGTTATTATCACCGGTGTTGACAAGGGAGTACTTAGTGTTGACTGTTGCTCTTGTGGTATCTATCATATCACTTAGGGTTCCACCGGAGGGGATTTCAACGCGTTTGTAAATGTTGTTTTTCAGTTGCAAGGCGTACGATGTACCATCTACTCCGGGAGCGTCGAAACCGCGCGTGTCTCCGAGGTCGGAGATCCCGATATTAACGCATTTTTTCACTCCGGGCCCTTGTGCGCTGGTCATTTTACATGAAGCGTTAAGCTGAGGTATCCTATATTTACAGGATTATGATTTATATCTAACACCGATATTGTCAGCTCAGGTATGTTGCCCTGGGTTAATTTTTTATACTGCCGTGGTGAAAACGACTCGGTTCTACCGTCGTTGTATTTCTCAGTTTTCACCGGCACTGCTCTCAGTATAGTGGAAGGGTGACCTCCTTGAATGTTGTACGTTGTGCTCACCTGACTGAGATGAATGTACAGCTCTCGGTACGGTACTAGGTTGGGTAACTTCGTGCCTGTGACGGTTGTTGTTGGTTTTATCTCGTCAGGAGACATACCGAGTATCCTCGCTAATGGTCGGCCAAGCCTCAAGGGGTTTCTTCCGTTGTTGATTAACACCACTGTGCCGTTTGAGTCGTTCATCTTGAGTTCGGCTCCCAGGGGTTTGAAGACCTCGTCGTTTAGAGAGCACACGCTGTAGTAGCCGTCAGTTATCTGGCTGCGAGTTCCACTGACGAACAGCTTATTGTTGCTGATATTGATGTTAGTCCATTGCGGTAGGTAGGTGATATCGCAGAGTGCGACTTCGAGTTGACCTGACGTGTTATCGATCGCGTGCGTCAGCTGAACGGCCTCACCGCTCGTTATTCCTGGAAGTTTTATGTACATATTATAATATATGAATTATATATTATAATATGGATTTAGCACACTTGAAAATCGTGGTGAATGCAGATGGTACGGGGTTTAAAACTGTCACATACCAAAGTAACCACAACAGAAGAATAGTTTGTTTTGCAAAACTTTATTCCTCCCCTTAAGATATAAGTAACCCCAATACCTATACTAAACTAATTCTACAGGTGCAAATACAACTAACTAATCTAATTACCTAACCTAGCTACATATACAGTTCTGTCTACCACTTATATTGCTAAAGTTCTAATAATACTACTACTACTACTAACTACACTAAAATCCTAATACCCTCACTAATATAGATAATGATTACATATAATCCCAATCAGAAACTAAACAATTGAACTAAATAACAATAAAGGAATTAGCCACTCAGAGAGAACACTTTCTCTTTACAATGTAATCAGAATGTCAGTGCACTGTGGTTCCACTTGGTGACGTCATGGTATTTGTGTGGTATCCCTCACACCCAGGCGATGGTTTCCCTCACGGAGTTTAAGGGGCCTGTGTAATGGTTGATGGCTGTGCCATCCACATCTCACATTACTAGGAGATACATGCTCCTTATACAACAGGGAAGACTCTTGTCTGTCTCCTTACAGGCGGAGATACTACCCCTCTCCTTACTTTAAGGATAACCGGCCAGTTCCGGGACACTACAATACAATATAAGTAACTACAGTTACTCAGTAAGACATGTGTCAATGTCTTATACTTTATGCATGTACTTTACTCCGATTTACATATTTGAAAGTGGAACAGGTTTTGTGGAACGATAACATTCAAATTTTGAATGGCTTTGTGGCTATATAGTGTTACAATATGCACATATATCTAGAAATACTACATCAGTAAAACAATTTCTTGCTACATCTACTCAATCAATAAATACAAAAGTAATAATGATAATAAAAACTTACGCCAGCCAGCGTGAGATGCAATCCCATACAAAAGTTGAACCCATACAGGTGAACACAGTGGTGATTCTGGCTGACTGTGCAGATTACTACCCTTCCTCACTATTTATATTGACCTCCCATACCCAAGCTACTCAACACCTCTCTATTGTTTACAAATTAACACCCCAGCTCTCTGGCCATACCTGGTCACGCTTCCCTGAACATAACCCTGTTCCCATAGTATTACCGAACATAATCTAACAACAACTCCCAACAATATATAACACACTCTAACAATACCATACTACATCTATTTACAGTACCATAAACTAATTATATATACGAAATCATCTGTGATCTTGACATCACTCCCCTCTTCAAGTAATTGTACACAAGTACAATTATATATTACACTCAAGATCACATTTAAGTTTGTTTTAATGCATAAATATCATAAAACACAATTGTCTAAATGTACAATAGCACAGTAATACATAAGAAATAACTGCTGACAAATAATCTGGATATGCAGAGAGTACATTATTTACACACTGCCATACACATAGTATGACTAGGGTGAACACCGGCTCAAGAGATCAGCCCCAACATTCTCACTTCCTTTGATTGCACGAATTAGAAATCTGTAGGGTTGCAAAGTCAGGGCCCACCTCATCACTCGTCCATTGGTCATTTTTGCCTTGGTCATCCATATTAAGGGCTGATGGTCAGTCTCCAAAATAAATTCTCTCCCATACAGATATCTTTCTAACTTCTGTATTTTATATGGTGACTGAGAAGGTTCTATCACCCCCATGTCTAACATTAGCTGTATCTCCTTAGCTACAACATCTCTCATATGATGAGGAAGTGGATAGGGCTTGGATCGTATAGGCTCATTACATGTCAGCTTGATCTTATATTCCATACAATCTACCTTCCCTGGTAAATCACTCAGTACATCTTTGAATTCACTTATGAGCTCCTTCACATCATTTTGTTGCTCCTCTGTCAAATCTTCAGAAATGTCTACATCCTGATACGTTTCCTTAGAAACTAAAGAAGGTGAAGCTATGTCTAACATACTCACCTCTTCAGCCTTGACATCCACCAGACCAGCACTGACATGCACAAGTTGAGCTATGCTGACGTCACATACAGCTGTGTCCTTGACCTCCTCTCTCTCAATGTACCTTTTCAGTAGATTGGCATGATAGGTTTTAATCTTGTTACCAACCTGTATTCTGTAATTGCCAATGCCAAAGGTATCCAGTATTTCATATGGCCCCTTCCACTGCAGCAACAGTTTGTTTGAATCAGTGGGCAACAGAATTAATACTTTATCACCAACCTTCATTTTTCTTGGCTTGGACTTCACATCAAAGAACTTTTTGTATTTACATGCTTTCTTTTGAAGTTCTTGCTGTGCTACGTGAATAGTCTCCTCAAGACGGTTTTGAAGATCTAGCACATACTCATATGTGGTTCTTACCTCTGGGTTTGGTATATCTCTTGTCCAGATTTCCCTCAGAATCTGTACTGGTCCTCTCACAGTGCGTCCATATAAGATTCAAATGGGGCAAAACCCAAACTCTCTTGAGGTACCTCTCGGTAAGCAAATAACAAAGCAGGTACATACCTGTCCCAGTCATTTGGTCGTTCTGCACACATCCGTTTCAGCATCGTCTTCAAGGTTCCATTGAACTTCTCCACTAGGCCATTGCACATTGGATGATAAGGGGAAGTAGTAAGCTGATGTATGGACAATAGTCTACTTACCTCCTTCATCACGCCTGACGTGAACTGGGCTCCCATGTCTGTTAATATCTCCTTGGGGATACCAACCCTACTGAATATCTCGAACAGAGCTTCGGCAACATATTCCGTCTCTACTCTGGGTAAAGCTACTGCTTCTGGGTATCGTGTTGCATAATCAACCACCGTCAGTATATACCTATTACCCTTGTCTGTGACAGGATACAATGGACCAATCAAATCAACAGCTACCCTCTCAAATGGCACTTCAATTAATGGCATTTGTCCCAGTGGTATTTTCCTTACCTTTCCCTTCGGCATGGTACGTTGACAAATATCACAAGACTGAACATGTCTTCTGACATCACCAATTACTCCTGGCCAATAAAACTGTGAGATTACCCTATCTAGAGTCTTCTTGATTCCAAGATGTCCACCCATCAGTGCTTCATGACATACCTTCATTACCTGTGTGCGCAATCCAACCGGTACTACTGCCTGTACAACTTGTTTACCATTGTCCATTTTATTGGAAGTATGCTTCCTATACAGCATATCATTCTCCACAAAGTAAGAGGAAGTACTATGTCGGGTCTCCCTAATCTTACCTTCTTCCACTAATTTTCTTATTTTGTTCAGACTTGAATCCTGATGTTGTAGGGATACGAACTCACCTCGACTCAGTGTCAACCCAACAGGTTCCAATGTCTTCAAGGGTTCCATGCCTACTTGGCGTACTCTTCTCTGGCTCCTTGTCTCTACAGCACCTACTGTTTTAATGTCCTGCTTATCCCACATCAAGTCTGGATCTCCTGGCTCTCTAACTCCGGGAATATTGCCTAATATTAAGTCACAGATTGGTGTGTCCATACATGCTGCTCTCACCATACCCGTGTAAAAGGGCGTATTTACAGTAATCCATGCTACCGGAAGTGTCAAGATCCTGCTATCTGCTAATTTACAAGATTGTGTTTCTGAAGTCAAACATGCATCTTTTACCATTGACCTCCTCACTATTACACCGTTACATCCCGTGTCTCTAAGCACATCTACTGGAGTGTCGTTTACCTTTCCCTGATAAAATGGCATGCGGTGATCTTTGGTAAGCACACTCCCTGAGGCTACATCTGCTTTAGTAACCTCCTCTGAAGTTGCTGCATCACCATCTAGAACTTCATGTATGCAGGGCTCTACTTTTGTGTTATCTGGATGTATTAGAGACATGTTTGTGTTGTCTTCACTCACCTGGATACTTGCCACTTTAAACTTGGGTTTCTTGCACTGTGCTGCCAAATGCCCAGTTTGATTGCAGTTGTAACATGTCCTTTCCTTAATAGGAACAAATTGTTTGGAACAAGTACCATGTTTACCTAATGCGCTACCCTCGACTATTTTCCCTTTGGAAACCTGCTTGTCAGTTTGACCTGGAATAACTGGTCTATTGTATCTTCCATGACTCGTACCTCTAGCTTCTATAAATTGCTCTGCTAGTCTAGCCATTTCCATCGCGTCTTTTGGCTTTCTCTCTCTCAAGAATATACCCAGATCCCTTCCAGTCACATTCAAAATCTGTTCACGCAGCAGCAAATCTCTCACACCTTCGAACGTCTTTTGTGTACCACTTAGTTCAATCCATCTGTTGAAATAGTTCTCAATTCTAACTACAAATTGTGTGAAAATCTCACCTGTTTCAGTTTTAGCAGTCCTAAATTTCTGATGGAATCCATCCTCAGTCATTTCATAGCGTTTAAGTAATGCAGTTTTAACTGCATTGTAATTTTCAGCCTCAAAGGCATTTAACCGGGAGTATACTTCTAAAGCCTTACCTTTCAGCAGAGTACACAGGTAAGCTGCCCAATGGGACGGGTCCCAGCCTTGCGCTGTAGCTACACGTTCAAACCTTTGCAGATATGCATCAATATTGTCATTGTGGTCGTCAAATGGAGGCATTTTAGGCATCTTGGGAATGGCTGCCGATCTATTCTCTCCTACCTGCCCTTCTTGATTTCCTGCCGCACTCTTTTCTAACTTGGCTAGTTCTATTCTTTCATTTGACTGTATTTTACACTTTTCTTTCTCCAATTCTAATCGTTCTCTCTCTCGTTCCCATTCTAACCTTTCTTTCTCCTTTCTTTCCTCCAGTTCTAACTTTTTAATCTCCCGCTCCCTAGCTCTTTCCTCCCGTTCGAGCCTGTCCTTTTCTTTCTCATTCTCCAACTCCATTTGCTCTTTCACAAACACTCTCAAATCATCTTTCTCATACCCTAAACTCTGACCCAGTTTGATAAGTTTGTCAATGTCCATAATTGTCTGTATGAGGGCAAAGCAGGGTACACAAAAAGTCAAACTGTCTGGAATAAATAGGGATCCTACCAAGAATAAAACCGGAGGTGATTTCCCATATATCCCAATGTTCAAAATGTTCACGACGAACCAATGGCCTTAACTGACCAATAACCACAATACACCCTCCACCCTTGAATTCCAAATCATACACTCAAGGACGCAGAAGTGGTGCCGTATGTTCTAACCCTTCTTTATGGACACAAAGATTCTGCAGCGATATACAATCAACAACGCTACATCAAATGCGCTACAGAACACAACTAGGGTTCCCTTTGATAGTGACAAATAATCTAATTATCCCACCGCTGCCACCAAAATGTCACATACCAAAGTAACCACAACAGAAGAATAGTTTGTTTTGCAAAACTTTATTCCTCCCCTTAAGATATAAGTAACCCCAATACCTATACTAAACTAATTCTACAGGTGCAAATACAACTAACTAATCTAATTACCTAACCTAGCTACATATACAGTTCTGTCTACCACTTATATTGCTAAAGTTCTAATAATACTACTACTACTACTAACTACACTAAAATCCTAATACCCTCACTAATATAGATAATGATTACATATAATCCCAATCAGAAACTAAACAATTGAACTAAATAACAATAAAGGAATTAGCCACTCAGAGAGAACACTTTCTCTTTACAATGTAATCAGAATGTCAGTGCACTGTGGTTCCACTTGGTGACGTCATGGTATTTGTGTGGTATCCCTCACACCCAGGCGATGGTTTCCCTCACGGAGTTTAAGGGGCCTGTGTAATGGTTGATGGCTGTGCCATCCACATCTCACATTACTAGGAGATACATGCTCCTTATACAACAGGGAAGACTCTTGTCTGTCTCCTTACAGGCGGAGATACTACCCCTCTCCTTACTTTAAGGATAACCGGCCAGTTCCGGGACACTACAATACAATATAAGTAACTACAGTTACTCAGTAAGACATGTGTCAATGTCTTATACTTTATGCATGTACTTTACTCCGATTTACATATTTGAAAGTGGAACAGGTTTTGTGGAACGATAACATTCAAATTTTGAATGGCTTTGTGGCTATATAGTGTTACAATATGCACATATATCTAGAAATACTACATCAGTAAAACAATTTCTTGCTACATCTACTCAATCAATAAATACAAAAGTAATAATGATAATAAAAACTTACGCCAGCCAGCGTGAGATGCAATCCCATACAAAAGTTGAACCCATACAGGTGAACACAGTGGTGATTCTGGCTGACTGTCCAGATTACTACCCTTCCTCACTATTTATATTGACCTCCCATACCCAAGCTACTCAACACCTCTCTATTGTTTACAAATTAACACCCCAGCTCTCTGGCCATACCTGGTCACGCTTCCCTGAACATAACCCTGTTCCCATAGTATTACCGAACATAATCTAACAACAACTCCCAACAATATATAACACACTCTAACAATACCATACTACATCTATTTACAGTACCATAAACTAATTATATAAACGAAATCATCTGTGATCTTGACAAAAACAACCTTTATTGATATCTTTGAAAAATATATCGTGTCCGTTAATAACGCGCAGGCGGTGGTAAACTGGAATCAAAACCCAATGCAGTTTTGGCAGAACCAACTCAACTTTGCTGTGTGGTGTGCGACGACAGGGTCGGGTGTGACACCAGACTACGGTATAGACGAACTGAGTAAGGCGGTTATTTTGTTTCATATTTATTATCAAACGAGACGAATATTGAAGGAAATAAGTGCTCCTCTTCCCCAAGATAAAGCGTGGAGTATGACGAATAACCCCTATGATAGACGCGCTTATGAACGTATTTGTGGGGAGTTTGAGATTCCAACGAATAAAGACTTTCGCCTTCCTGGTGTGAACCATGGTCTCGGTATAGTTCTCGTGTACTTCTACAGGTCCGGAACATATTATGCCGGTTCTAAAGATGGTTCATACAACCCAAACCGTCATACATTTACAGGCCCCACAACGAATGAAAAGATCCATGTCAGCTGTATAAAGCAAACCAGTCCTGATGCAGCCACAGCCTGGACTAAAATGATCTCAAAAACATCGAAAGAATTCACTCGTGCTGGTACAATACGCTTGAACGACTCGATTCGAACGTACGTGTGGGCGCTGTTGGGTGCGCAGTCGATGACGCGTTCCAACATCCTCGGTAAGGGAACTGCTTACGACGCTCAGACACAATTCGTTTCCAACGTTGAGGATGCTATCAATTCTCCAGTTGATCTCCCGAGGGCCATCGACCGTTACCAAAACGTGTTAGAATACGCCAGATCGAAAGTCAATTACGTGTTCGGCGTGGGGTTGTACATGGCTCCGAGTGATATGCAACTGAGAATAAAAAAAGTGGTGGGTTATAACAACAAAATAGTCATAGCCACGGCGGACCAAAAGTTGGGTATCAACCCCGATATTAACACCCCCTATATCCCACACATCCCACCACGTGAAAAGGGTATAGTGGCGCCACCCCCGGAGTCTAAAGTTCATGTGCCCCCCACACACACCCATATACATGTGGGGGTACCCCCCTATCAGCAGCATATTGATAATAAAACAGCCTTAGTGGTTGGTGGGGTAACTTTGGGACTTATTTGGTTAAAGATTTCTTAGCCGCTACGTACACCAGACCAGCCACGGCGACGATGGCTGCCCACAGGTTTTGACTGAGCCACATGGCAGTTTTAGACAGAGCGCTCAACAACCACGAGACGATGCTACCCAGGATGCCGGGAAGGGCTTCGGCGGCTTTACCAGCCAGTTTAGCTAGGCCTTCCCCGAGTTTTTTTATCCAGTCTTTAACACCACCACCGCCGGGGGGTGTGGGGGCCCCACCGGCAGGCCCCACAGGGGTTCCTCCCACCAGTGACACCACCAGGGTTGATATGATTAAACCCAATGCAGTCAGAATGCTGGCGATGGTGATCCCTTGCTCCCGGAACAATATCCGAATCCTGCCTGCTAACGTGGTGTCTCGGTAGAGGACTTGATTGATGGTTTCCCGTATACGGTTGACCTGGGATCGAAGCTTTTCTTTGAAGGAGGATGCTGTCTCCAGCCAGGTCTGCTTTTCATCTTCCAAATTACGTATTCGTTCCTCGATGGTGGCTTTCATAGACTCGTCCTCAGTTTCACCGAGTTTTTTCTTTTCATAGGCGATGTGGTCGTCTATCTCACTCATTTTGGCTGTGCTTTTCGCGAGATGTCCGCGAATGGTTTGCATCGTCAGATCCAACCCCCGCAGTTCCCGAACGGTAAATTCGAGCCCTGGGAATGGTTTGTTCTCGTAGTCGGCCAACACCTTTTTAATATCATAAGTCATGTTTTGATCTGATATGGCGTCCCTGATACCTTCCAGACCTTGAACTAACTTCGGAGGATACTGCTTAGGTCGCGCGCCACCGTAATCTGTGAAGCCTAGTTCATCTTGGACCAACTGACTTCCATGTTTACCGGCCAATGTTGATAAAGCAAGCGGTTCTCTAGTGCGTTTATTCATGAGATCGATCTCCGGGCGAGACTTCAAACGCAGCGTGCCATTGCTGAGGGTAAAATCGGAATAGTTCCTTCCCAACGGTTTGAGTTTGGATTTATTTTCAACTGCGTTGTAATAATCGTCGATGGCGCCCTTAAGGAGCTCGTCACTTTGCGAGAATGAGGTCTCCTGGTCATCATCGAATGCCTGGGCACTATCGTCCCACATATCATCCATAGGTATGTCTTCATCCATTAGTATTAAAAATATATTTCATTTATATAACAATGTACGGTAGAAAATTAGATCCTTTCAGAAGATTGAGAGAGCCATTAGGCGCCAGAGCCGTGCGACAGTCGGTGACCATCACCAACAATCCCAGCAAGATAGACCAGAATCAAACTCTGCTGGTTAGATTTCCAAACCTTGGTGAGAATGACCTCATTGTACCAGGCACTGTTCGACTGGCGTTCAATATCACGTTGACCTCCGGCAACGATAAACGCGAGCTAGTGCGGAACGTGGGGCGAGCTATCATCAAGAAAACGACCGTCAAGATCAGCGGTAACGAGGTGCTGAGCATCGACGACAGCGACGTGTTTCACTGCTACAAGGATCTCTGGAAAAGCGATGGAGAACGAGTCAATGATGTGTACCAGGGTATCAGCAAATCAACCCGGGCGCGCATAGGGTATGTCTTCACGCAAGACCAGCAAGACAAGCTATCGGCCGGTGAAAAGGCCATCGCTCTAGCATACGGGAATCGATTCTGCGTGCCGCTCGACTTCGAGTTGCTCACGGGACACGCGCCGTTTTACCAGGCCGCGCTGGGTGATAGGCTCGAATACGAGCTCACGTTTAACGACTATAGCAAAGTAGTGCGTACGCCGAACGGTGATGAGGCCAGTTATGCCATAGACAACATCTCTCTGGAGTTCGACATGGTCACTAGCCCGGAGCTGGCCAGGCAGGTTCGAAGCCAGTACTCTGGGAAGATGGCTATCCTGTACGATCGCGTACTGAGACATAGATCAGTCGTGCGAGATAAGAGCGACACTGTGTGGAATATCAACCTGAACGTGCCGGCGCGATCGATGAAAGGTATCCTGGTCGTCCCCGTGGAGGATTACGAGCCATTCCAGAGGGACAGCGAGAAGTTTTTCAACCCCGAGATTGAAAAGGTGGAAGTGACCATCGAGGGCGTGCCCAACCAGCTGTTCAGTCATGGTATGAGACCACACCAGCAGTGGGATGAGATAAAAAAGCTACCAGTGGGGAATTACATAACAAAGGACCTGGACCTAAGCTCCGTGCAGATCGGTGAATACCTGACCACCAAGTACGCCCTATGGTTGGACATGCGATCCACGGATGATGATAAACTGCACGGCAGCGGGCGCCGTATAGATAACGGCAGCGAAGGGATAACCATCCAGATTACTAAGAAGGCTCAAACCGCTGGTAAGTTGAAATTATATCTGTACGTTATTATGGACGCGCAACTTAATATAGACAATGGGAGATTCGTGCAAGCCATCTACTAGTGGGGGGTACCCCCTGGGGTTACCCACTGACCCACACTGCGCTATCATATGCGGGCAGACTGGCTGTGGGAAGACCGTTTTCGTGTTGGATATGTTGGAGGGTTACTACAAGGATGTTTTCGATAACATCGTTATCATGTGCCCTACTCTGAGCATGAATAAAACGTACGCGCGACCTTGGGTGATGACGGACCCGGACGTACACAAAATCGACCCTGGAACACGCCTGCAGGACTGGTTGAAAGCTCTTCACGAGAGATTTAAAGGGGAACCGACGCTGTTCATACTGGACGACTGCAGCGCTAATCGCGAGATAACAAAAAAGAGAGACATGCTATCGTACCTGGCCTTCTCCGGCCGGCATGCAAATCACAGCGTCTGGGTGCTAACGCAGAAGTTCAACTCGGTGTTGAAAGACCTCAGGGAGCAGACGCGATGGGTGGCCTTATTTCACTGCAAGGACAGGGATTCGTTCGAGGAGTGTTTGAGAGAGAACGATGTGATGAGTAAATTAGAACGGGAACGGGTGAAGAAACAGCTCGCTGAAACTAAACACGCTAAGCTCGTTCTAAAGACCGACCAACCAGTAGCATATATAGTATGCTAAGCAAAGCTAAGCAAAGCGAAGCTAAAGCTAAGCAAAGCTAAGCATAGCTATGATATTCGAAGTGTTTGTCGTGTGCAACTTAACCTTCATTTCTCTGTGTTTTGTCTGCATCGGGTATTATATAGTTAAAACTAAATCTTACTTGTTATATTATAAGATGGAGTGTGAGGAATTGCTCGAACAGTTGGGGGTCTCCACCATGCCGCCGGCAGGCCCCACTGTGGGGGATTCCCCCAAGCGAGAGAAACTGGTGGCGTTGGCTGTTGGTGGCAAAGCCAAACATTACTTTGGAGACTACACTCCGGATAAAATTCACAAAATGCCAGTCGAAGAAATTGATAAGCTGTACGCTAGATACGAGTCCCGGCTCGGAGCAGAAATGACAAAGACAATAGGATCGGCTATGACCCAGATATACACCGGTATTGTGTCACACTTCCTTCCCATTCCACCAGAGCGCCGACTTTACCTGTGGGAGGACCTCGAGAAAGACCCTTTTATCGAACACGCCGTGAGCTCTATCAGCTGCGGGCTGTACCACAAATATGGCATGTTGTTGGCTCCAGTGACGGCGGCGATTATCACGGCAAAACATTGTCAATTTGAGAGAAAGAATAATAATAATAGTATAGATGGATGCTGCACAGGAAACAGTGGAGGAGACCCCTTCACAGGAACCAGTGAGTCCCGAGGTGACGGTGGAGACCACTTCAACAGTAACCAGGCAGAAGAATCCTAAGAGAGTAGCTGCCGGTAAAAAACGGTGGTGTAACCAACATAAAGTGACCAACCCAACCCGACTGTTGTTGGCTGTAGGCGTAACTGCTGCCGTGGTTATAACATGGTTATATACACGTGAGGGAAACTCTGGGGGTGTGGGGGATACCCCCACGCCGCCGGCAGGCCCCACTGTAGACCCGCATATCATGTTATAATTTTAATATTTTATATCATATACATAATGTCTGAGGGGAAAACGTTCGTCAACGACGCATACCACGCCACAGTGGTCGCCAGTCTAGCTGTAGGGTATGCTCGGTTGACTAAAATGGTGCTTAAACAACCAACTATCAAGCTAGATTTCAACCTGCAGGATATGGGTATGCTCATAATGAACCTTGGTATGGCGATGGCCACAAAAGACATCCTAGTAAAACAAGGAATAATACCTGATAATATAATGAAATAAATATAGGGATGGCCACGATAGCTATGATGGTCGGTGGGGCGTTAGTGAATGCCCTGGCATTTTCCGGGAGTAATTTCCTCTTCTCGAAACTACGAGATGGGGCTGAAATACAGGAAGAAAGGAAACGGCACGATCTCGCTACTGAGAAATTACAAAGAGCACAGGCTGAGTACGCTAAAAAACGCCTCCAGAGGATCGATTTTATTAACGAACAACTCACGCGTGAAAACCATGCCGTTCAAACATTCAACGATGTCGATGAAGCAATGAAAGAATACTACCTACTAACTGGTAAACGATTGGAACCGCTCGATAAACCCACACTCGCTCAGTACTACACACCATCCAAGGGACAAATGAATCGTGAACTGGGCTTCATAGTGTTGGGTATAGCAGCTACTGCGTTGGTTGCGAAGCAATTAAACTAAAATACCTATATAAGTAAACATGAGACCCGCTCCATACCGATGCGAATACATACTTATGGGGAAGACCGAGGCCTGTGGTAGGAAATGCAGGAATCAGGGGTTCTGTTGTTTCCATATGGGAAGTCCTAACTACACGTGTTCTGTGTGTGGTATCGGGGTTAAAGGGCACTACTGTCTATGTAAAGCTCACGGAGCGAATGTAGTCAGACATCAACTCATCTACGAGAATAAAAAAGGCTACATAAAAGAACGTAGGCGACTGCTCAAGATAGACTCCAATGCGTGAACCAATTAGACATTAGTTCTCTTAGGTGTAAACACTATGTATACTGTGCGCGAGCTAAAGCGGGTCGCAAAACAGAGAGGTGTGATCGGGTATTCTCGAATGCGGAAGTCAGCATTGTTGAGATTACTAGGTTTAGAAGCCCCTCCTACGGTAAAACAATTAAAAACTCAAGCGAAACAGCTTGGATACACGGGTTATTCAAACATGGGGAGAGACTGGTTAGTCGGATTGTTATCACATGATACCTCGCTGATAGAAGACTTCCGAGACATGTCAAATAAAATACAGGATTGAAATATATTTTTATTAAGGTTACTGTGAACCAATTAGACATTAGTTCTCTTAGGTGTAAACACTATGTCTACTGTACGCGAGCTGAAGAAGGTAGCAAAACAGAGAGGTGTCATCGGGTATTCTCGAATGCGGAAGTCAGCATTGTTGAGATTACTAGGTTTAGAAGCCCCTCCTACGGTAAAACAATTAAAAGCTCAAGCAAAACAGCTTGGACACACGGGTTATTCAAACCTGGGGAGAGCCGGGTTAACCGCATTGTTATCACATGCCCCCGTAGCAAAACCTCCCACTGTAAAACAACTGAAAACCGAGGCACACGATTTGGGTTTAGGCGGGTATTCTCGTATGAGAAAACCACAGCTTGTAGAATTATTACGACAGAATAGAGCTATTGACCTACAGTTCGTGCGCACTGAGCACGCCGTAGGCAATTATTTGAGAGGTTGGCGCATGCGCGTTGATAGAAACATAGACATTACAGATATCAAGCCTCTGATAGCTGATAAGATCAACCAGGAACTAAATAACCTAGGAAGTATCAAGTTTCAGATCACAGTGAAAATGTCGCTCGATAAGCAGGTTGGGAGTACCACTGAGTATGTTCAGCCTTACTTCCGAGGTAAACAAGAGGTCGTCACACATGCAGAGACCATTGACGCATCAATCGATACCAGTTTTCAGCAGATACGAGAATACCTAGAACGCTATACACACTTGGGGTCTGGGTGGGCTGTAGATAAAATCGATAATGTCTATCTAGACATAGCTAACTACGTGCCGTTCAGAGGTGGGTCATACCTAGCCTTGCCTCCCTACTATAGGAAAAAACATGCCATAGTAAACGTTAAGAATAGAGGAAACGATTGCCTGAGGTTAGCTATCAGGTCAGCCTTATTTCCAGCTGACACTCATTCAGATAGGCTTTCTAGCTATCCCCAAGACGATGGGCTCAACTGGGATGGTATAGATGAACCCACCCCAATATCCCAGATCACTAAAGTAGAAAAACAGAATAATCTGGCTATAAATATCTTTGGGCACGAAGGTAACACAACAATAATACACAGGGTCAGCCCGGTGAAGGATCGCCAAGTTATCAATATATTCATGATCCAGCGAGGTGAAAAGTATCACTACACGTGGATAAAACATCTCAGCCGGTTGTTGCACGACCAGTCGAAACACGTTGGGGAAAAACACTTTTGTGTACGATGCCTACACGGTTTCAGTCGAGCTGATTTATTAGAATCCCACCGGGATGATTGTCAAGGTGTGGGGCAGACGGCCATACGAGTCGACATGCCTAAGGAAGGTGAAAATATCCTAAAATTCAGTAACCACAAGAACCAAATGTCTGTACCTTATATCATATACGCCGACTTCAAAGCCTTAGTGGCTGCCGCCGGCGAGGCTCCCAGTGGTAGCTTCACCCACAAGACACAAGAGCATAAAGCCTGTTCGTTTGGATACATTGTCGTCCGTTGTGACGGGGAAACGAAAGCTCCGGTAGTGTATAGGGGCCCTGACGCGGCTGAAAGGTTTCTAAAGTGTTTGCAGGAGGAAGAAAAAATTATTAGGAATGCATTGTACAGAATCGCTCCCATGCGTATGACCCGAGCCGACAGGCTAGCTCACGCTAGTAGCACTAACTGTCACGTGTGCGACTCACCACTTAACGGTGATTCGGTGAGAGATCACTGCCACATAACTGGTAAGTATAGAGGCGCCGCTCACAACGCGTGCAACCTCAAGCTTAAAATCAACCCTAAGACAATAAACATCCCCGTTGTCTTTCACAACTTGAGAGGGTACGACTCACACTTGATCATGCAGGCCATCGCGAAAATCGATGGTAATATAACGTGCATCCCCAACAACATGGAGAGATACATCTCCTTCAGCTTAAACGGACTTAGGTTCATTGACTCGTTTCAGTTCCTCCTGTCGTCACTCGACAGTCTGGTCAAGGCCAACAATACCTTCCCTATCACCGATCGATACACAGACGCCGAGACTAGACCCCTGCTTATGAGGAAGGGTGTGTACCCCTATGAGTACATGGATAGTTGGGCCAAGTTCACCGAGACCAGACTACCCCCTATTGACTGCTTTTATAGCAAGCTGAATGAGGCGTCCGTCTCACGAGATGATTACTCGCACGCGACTAACGTATGGAATAAACTGGGTTGTAAGAACCTGGGTGATTATCACGACCTGTACTTGAGGACAGATGTACTGCTGTTAGCCGACGTGTTTGAAACGTTTCGACGGACGTGTTTAAAGCAGTATAAACTCGACCCCGCATGGTATTACACCAGCCCAGGTCTGTCGTGGGACGCCTTGCTTAAAAAGACCGGAGTTAATTTGGAATTGCTCACAGATTACGACATGCACCTATTCATTGAGAAAGGCTTGCGAGGTGGGATTTCCATGGCATCCAAACGATACGCTAAAGCAAATAATCAATACGTGAAAGGTTACGATCCTAACAAACCAACCAATCACATTCTATACCTCGACGCAAACAACCTGTACGGCTGGGCCATGAGCCAGTATCTACCTACAGGGGGATTCGAATGGGTACCCCACGTTGATGTTATGGGGGTCGCACCAGATTCGAACAAAGGGTATATCCTCGAAGTTGACTTAGAGTATCCCAAGGAATTACACACATCGCACAACAGCTACCCCCTGGCCCCCGAACGTATGAGGGTTAACACAGACTGGATGTCTGAGTACCAACATAACTTGTCAGGTGGTCGTGTGACAGACGTTGAAAAACTCGTGCCTAACTTAATGAATAAGACCAAGTACATCGTTCACTATCGCAACCTACAGCTGTACCTGTCGTTGGGTATGAGGCTGACCAAAATACACAGGGTGCTCATGTTCGACCAGAGCCCATGGATGGAGCCCTACATCAGAATGAACACAGACCTACGAAAAAAAGCCACCAGTGATTTTGAGAAAAATCTCTACAAGCTCATGAATAACTCGGTGTTTGGTAAGACTATGGAAAACCTGAGGAAACGCGTAACCGTGAAGCTGGTTAGATCTAGTGAGGAAGACAAGCTCAGGAAATTGATAGCCAGTCCGGCATTCAACCGTAATAAAATATTTACAGACAACCTGGTTGCCATACACATGAAGAAAAGCCACATAAAATTCAATCGGCCTGTTTACGTGGGGATGAGCATCCTCGATTTATCCAAACACCTGATGTACGACTTTTACTACAACGAGCTCAAGAAACAGTACGGCGACAGGTGTGAAGTGCTGTACACTGACACGGATTCCCTGCTGATGGAGATTCGAACCGAGGACGTGTACGAGGACATGAAAAAACACCTCGATTTATACGACACCAGCGACTACCCTAAGACCCATACCCTACACAGCACGGTAAATAAAAAGGTCCTAGGTAAGATGAAGGACGAGTGTGCTGGCACGCCCATAGCCGAGTACATAGGTTTGAGACCTAAGATGTACTCCATACTGAAAGCCGACAATAGTGAGATCCGGAAGGCTAAGGGGGTTAAGAAGTATGTGGTGAAACAACACATCAAACACGCCAGATTCAAGGAAGCCCTGTTCAAGACCCGTACCTTTAGACATAAAATGAACACACTTAGAAGTGATGGGCATAAGATATACGGACTGACTATAAACAAGACGTCCCTATCGCCTATGGACACGAAACGTTGGATAGCTATTGATGGTATAAACACATACGCGTATGGACATGAAAAAATTTGAGGCTATTTACTACAGCCCGCGTGGGTACTGGAAAGGAGCTAGCGCAGTAGATAAGCTAGCTAAACTAGCGCGAGTACCCCCGGAGGAAGCCAAAGCGTGGCTTGAAAAACAAGCCCTGTGGCAGATCTATTTACCGGCACCACGCTACGTGCCTAGAAGGAGGTTCGGTATTAACATACCTAATAGCATTCACCAGGCAGACCTACTGTTCCTACCCCACGATAAGAGGTACAAGTATGCCTTAACCGTAGTGGATGTAGCCAGTCGTTACAAGGAAGCCGAACCCTTGACCACGAAAGATGCGGCCCAGGTAGCCAGAGGATTTGAACGCATATACAAACGCAGCCCACTGACGTGGCCAACAGAGCTGCAAGTTGACCCCGGACGGGAGTTCATGGGTGCCGTGTCACAACTGCTAGCCAAACACGATACAAAGGTCAGGCGTGGCACGGCCGGAGCCCATCGCAGCCAAGCCATAGTTGAGAGATTTAATAGGACTTTGGCTGAGCGCTTGTTCGGCTATCAGTATGCTAGGGAGATGACCACCCCTGGAAAACGATCGACTGAATGGGTCACGAGGTTACCCAAGGTGGTGTCTGCAATCAACCATGAAGTCACCCGTCTCACCGGTAAGAAACCGGCAGACGCTATCAAACTAAAATCAATAGTTGCAGAGTCGGCCGCTCCATTGCGTGGGAAGGAGAAACAGATACCAGATAGGGCCCTAGTGAGGTATCTATACCAGCCGGGGGAACACGAGGGTGATAGCCGTAAGCGGGCCACCGATCCTATATGGTCAGTCAAAACTTACAACATAGATAAAGTGGATATGAAAGCCGACGAACCTAACTTATACTACTTGAGGGATGGGCCGGGTAGGGGGTTTGTAAGAGAAGAATTATTGATCGTACCGTACGGCACAGTGTTACCTCCTACCAAGGCACAGTAATTACCGCCAACTTTTTTGTAGTAGGGGTAATAATAGCAAGAGCTAAGGGGCCCACCAACGTCTTATTTAATAAATAAGGCTTTGTAGAGACATTTCTTGAAAGTGGTCCAGAACTATCATTCCCTATACTACTTCAGTCACATTCGTTCTTACAGACACTCACTCTCATAGTGGATAATATGAATGATCAGAACGCAGCAAAGGCAAATGACATTACATGACGTTTAGAAGTTGTTACACACACAAATAAAAGTGATGCGTCAATGCCTTAGAAACATTTCACATTTTTTATTTATCCTACTGTAACATAAGGTGTTTATTTGAGTGAAAGGATTTGTAATGGGACATGACATGGTAGTTTTGCCATGTTTACTTGAGTGTAAAAATTCAGAAAACCTAGTAATGCTCTGTTTTAGTTCTGAAAGAAATTCTGTGTTTGTTTGCTTAGGTGTTGGTGTTGGTGGCGAGGCCGTGATACTGGCAGAGATTGCCCGCTTCACCACAGAACAAGAGAGGACATCGGTGATCTCAAAACTTGTAGCTGTCCGTCAGTGTGGGCTGTTGCTAGGTAGGGTGGGGGTCATCTCAATAGTTATAGCTGTCTGTCAGTGTGGACTGTGTCTAGGTAGGGTGGGGGTCATCTCAATAGTTATAGCTGTCTGTCAGTGTGGACTGTGTCTAGGTAGGGTGGGGGTCATCTCAATAGTTATAGCTGTCTGTCAGTGTGGACTGTATCTATGTAGGATGGGGGTCATCTCAATAGTTATAGCTGTCTGTCAGTGTGGACTGTATCTATGTAGGATGGGGGTCATCTCAATAGTTATAGCTGTCTGTCAGTGTGGACTGTATCTATGTAGGATGGGGGTCATCTCAATAGTTATAGCTGTCTGTCAGTGTGGACTGTATCTATGTAGGATGGGGTCATCTCAGTAGTTATAGCTGTCTGTCAGAGCGGACTGTATCTATGTAGGGTGGGGTGGGGGGTCATCTCAATAGATATAGCTGTCTGTCAGTGTGGATTGTATCTAGGTAGGGTGGGGGTCATCTCAATAGAGATAGCTGTCTGTCAGAGTGGACTGTATCTATGTAGGATGGGGGTCCTCTCAATACTTATAGCTGTCTGTCAGTGTGGACTGTATCTATGTAGGATGGGGGTCATCTCAATAGATATAGCTGTCTGTCAGAGTGGACTGTATCTATGTAGGATGGGGGTCCTCTCAATACTTATAGCTGTCTGTCAGTGTGGACTGTATCTATGTAGGATGGGGGTCATCTCAATAGATATAGCTGTCTGTCAGAGTGGACTGTATCTATGTAGGATGGGGGTCCTCTCAATAGATATAGCTGTCTGTCAGTGTGGGCTGTTGCTAGGA
Source organism: Haliotis asinina (assembly GCF_037392515.1). NCBI lineage: Eukaryota > Metazoa > Mollusca > Gastropoda > Lepetellida > Haliotidae > Haliotis > Haliotis asinina. Next base: position 1,071,294 of record NC_090295.1, on the reverse strand, counting down.
GTGAGTGAGTGAGTGAGTTTAGTTTTACGCTGAACTCAGCAATATTCCAGCTATATGTCGGCGGTCTGTAAATTAATCGAGTCTGGACCAGACAACCCAGTGACCAACAACATGAGCATCGATCTGTGCAATTGGGAACCGATGACATGTATCAACCAAGTCAGCGAGCCTGACCACCCGATCCCGATAGTCACCTCTTACGACAAGCATAGTCGCCTTTTATGGCAAGCATGGGTTGGTGAAGGCCTATTCTACCCCGGGACCTTCACAGGTCCTGTTGCTAGGATGGGTGGGGATCATCTCAATAGTTGTAGCCAACAGACTTGCTGGACAATGTGTTAAAGTCACATTAAGTTAGTTTGTTTTTTTAGGACTTGACAATGAAAGAAAAATATCAACAACCATTCCAATGATTTGGTTCTTCTTACGTTGTTTTACAGGTCCGGGTTTCAACTTCTTCCTGACCCTGGTCAATTTCAACATCGGTCCTTTCAAAGTGGACAGGTTTTCATCACCAGGGGTAGGTCAGACAACCAGAGTGATAAATTAAACAAACTTACTGTTCAGTTTAGTTGAAATAATAATCTGCTGTTACACCTACAAAACCCCTTTCTTTGTACTGTCAGTACATGTACAGTACACCTCAAGGTCTGTCTTAGGTGGTGTGACAGTTCAGATACACCTTGGTGCACAATCAGTTCCTAAAACATTCAGTTTCATGTGCCGTGCATAATTCAAGGGAATCAGTTACATTAGAGGAAATGACAAATGTTCACAGTGAAGACCTTAAAGCATTAACAAGATGCCATTTGAGAGGTGATGTTTGTGATCTGGGAATCACAAATATTGGAGTTCACATTCCTTTTGTGATTATTGCTAGATTTATACCAATCTCACTCAATCATACACTCTTGTGAACTTCATAGAAGCCCTGACCTTCAATTTTGTTTCCATTATGGCCTTGATTTCACCTTCATACCATGGCTTTTACCACATCCTTCATAACCTGAAACAACTCGTGACCTTCACCTTCAGGGACCATTATCATAGTTTTGACCATTACACCATGTTGGTACCCTGACCTTCACCTTCATACTATGTTGTTGCTCCAACGTTCACCTTCACCTGCACCTTCACACCTGATTGTAGCTTTGACCTTCACAGCTCCTGATGGCCTTGATCTGGCTGGTAATGGGACTGCTGCTGTTGTTTCTCTTCACCGAGCCGGGAGAAGTGTTCCGGCAGGTGCAGGTGATGCGGCAGGTGGAGACAGCGTATACACCATTGCAAGACGATGAGGAGGAACAGTACACCGAGATCCCTCCCCAAACAATCACGTACGATGATGTGTACCCGGACTTGACCTGCAGCACCACCAGAAGCCCCAGTACCAATCCCACAGACATTCAGTGCACCGAGCATGTTCCTAATGGAGTCACTACCACTACCACTGCCACACCAAACATGTATGGTTCCATAAGCAATGCGTCATTGTCCAATATATCAGTGGCAAGCTATGGGTCTGTAGGTAATGAATCATTAGGAAGCGTATCTATTGGAAATTCTTCTGAACTAATTGAGTCTGCGGAAAGACTTATGCAGAGTGACTCCTCGGGGATGGGAGACAAGGATAGAGTGGCCCAACGACAGAATAGCCGCAGTAGAAAATTAAAAGAACTCTTAGACTCCAAGCAACAAGCATTGTTGCCGAGAGAAGAAAGTGTTGCAGATTTGAAGGACCCTCTCAGTCAAGGGAGACTAAAGTTCTTGTATGATGGTAAGGATATCAGATCACCTAAAACCAAAATGGAAATATTTCTGCAAGTGAGGTATTGCAATAAAACTTGTTCACTGGTCTCTTTGGGGAACATAAACAAACATCGATGGTACATCAACCCATGGGGCCCGAGGGACCAGTGAACAATGTGTTTATCTTACTGAACACCACAAAGTTAATTCTGATTTATGATTCAGTGTTATTCAAGATGTTATGAAGTACTACCATGTAGTACGGAATGAGTTGCCACTGGCAGCGGGGTATATTGCAATGTACCCCACTTGTAAGAGGGGTACAATGAAAATAAGAGAAGAATACTTATCCAATCAGAAAACGACATTTATGTGTGAGGTAGGATAAATGTGAATATTGTTTTACTGTGAGCAAATAGTTGCTTGCATAAGCCTTGACCTGTTCTCTTAGTCCCAGGACTGGAACTGGCCTTCTGAAGCTTATATATGTGAATGTTGATTTATTTATATATTTTTGAAAAATGTTTGTTTGTATGAGCATTGACCCACACTGTCTGTTTTACGGTAATGATACATTGTAATTCCTGGGAAACTAGAGCTTAAATTTTGTCTTCAACAAGCCATGTTAGTTGTCAGAGTCCCTGACTTGGACAAGGGATGCAACTCTGTGTAACACAGATGTCTCAAATGACAGTATAAGTTATCACATCGTGGCTCGGGAAATACAGGGTTTTATCAGTCCCGAGTAAGGTTGTATTCCCCGAGCCGGGGAGTACAACCTTACTCGGGACTGACAACACCCTGTATTTCCCTTGACACGGTGTGATAAGGCATTTATCTAGCTGAATGTTTTCACTAAATCAAAACAAAACAACACGCATGGAATCGACTTGCTGCCATGTTGACACCAGCTGATCGTTTGATCTCAATGCACCGCACGTTACTAAAGGCTTGTCGATGCATGCTTTTCTCACTTCGTGTCATCACCGAGGCATAGCGGGGTGATATGACTTCACAGCGGGAGTATACGATTTTTATTCTCCCACTGGAGGTTTGTGATGAATGTACATCGTATTTTATCAGAGTCACGTGGACCAATCAAAACTCGACATTCTTACATGAGGCTAGATAAAGCCACTTGTACCATGGCATATATTAAAGATAGTTACTCTGTGTTTTGTGTTGATTGTGTTGCAAGGAGTTTGGTGGACTGAGGTTTCATTCTGTTTTGTTACAGAATATATTCGAGAAGAAATAGTTGTGCTGCTAGGATTACAGTTTATAACTATATTTGCCCAGGTCACGCTAGAGGTAAGCACCTACTTAACACTACTACATGTTGTGGTTCTCGAATTGTAGAGCTCATCCTGTGATTCTGACAGTACAGATGTAACTACTTTTACAAACTGGCTGCTTTGTCAAAGGGAGAACTGGGGTGGTATGTGGCATCAATATTTTGTTTCCAGATTTATTATTTTTTTTATCTAAATCAGAAATATTTTAACCTGTCAGTGCAATGTTTTACAGTTAAGCATTTGGGCCACTTTATGTTCATGCTCTTGGGGAGGTGGAATCGCGTTGTGGTTAAAGCATTGGCTCGTCATGGTAAAATGTGTGGAGCCCATTTCTGGTATGTCTCTCTCTTTCACACTCACTCACTCACTCACTTGACAATTTAAGATTATTGTTTAACACTTGGGGCCATTATCAGCTTCTATGAAGTGATAGCTACATGTGTATCAACCACATGCCTGACATGCTCTGATTTCATGTACGTGATGTAGCATGTGACACTGCTTTAAAGCTCTGACTATAGGGTTGGGACAAGTCCAAATATTTACCTGGATACCCAACCTCCAATTACCCTACCCTACCTGGATACCCGATATGTTAATTCCTGACATCAAATTTGTAAGAAATGACAACATATTCTTCAGCCATGAGGCTAACATACTTTAACCACGTATGGCATTGAAAACAGGTGACTGTCAGTCATGTCTCAATCTCTAAAGACAATACAACCTTTTAATCATTAAAGAATAACATATAACATTGTTTAACCTATTAGTCACATGATCATAATGGGTTTGGATACTGAGACGGATACCCAGATCCAGCTCAATACCCACCCGCCACAGGTATCTACATTACCCCTGACAGGTATCTGGGTTACTGGTCCCAGCCCAAGTCTCTATGTTTGGATTTAAGTCTGTAATCTTGTGTATTTCAGACAATGTTAACGCCGCTGACAGACAAGTTGCTTCACTGGAACGAACTTCAGAACAGCTTCTTGTATTGCGGGGCAGGGGTGGAGGTGAGTGTTTAGCAACTTCTGTTTGTCCTTGGGGACATCATTTCTAAACAGTCTCTGCAGTCCTTACCAGCCTTGAAGTTAGCTGTCATGTGGTTTAAGTTAGCAATTTCTTATCAGAATCATTACAGTGAAATTTAAGGAAAATCTATCATTATTATCAAATTATATATAGTATACAGAATAACGGTAAGGGCTTGCATAGATACAACAGGCCTAGGAGCCTCCAAACAGAGCCACCGAAAAAGTATCAGAAATATTAAAGTGAAATTTGAGGAAAATCTGTAATTTTTATCAGATCTTGAGTTTTTGAGTTTTGCTACAACAAGCAGCAAACAATAGAACAATAGCATGAAGATAGAATGAATGCAGCAAACAATAGAGCAATAGCATGAAGATAGAATGAATGCAGCAAACAATAGAGCAATAGCATGAAGATAGAATGAATGCAGCAAACAATGAGTACTGAGGACATAATGTGTTTAACGTTTGAACCAGAACAGAATCACCACTGAGTGTTGTTTATTATTACATTTCTGGAACGAAATTGTGTGTTTGAAGCCAAGGTTTTGAGATTTAAGACACATCAGTCATTTATGGTCATCTTGTTCAGTGTCACTTTCACAGAAAAGCAAATGGAGTAGCCTAGTGGTTTAAGTGTTTGCTTGTCATGCCAAAGGCCCAGGTTTGATTCCCCACATGGGTACAATGTGTGAAGCCCATTTCTGGTGTTCCCTGTCATGAATGTTGCTGAAAGCAGTGTAAAACCATACTCACTCACTCACTCACTCACTCTCTCAAGTTTCAATAAACCATCTAACAGTATGTATTGGTAGTTTTGTTTTTGAATTCTGTAATGGAATTCTGTTTACAGTTATTATGTGGAGCAGGTCCTTTTACTGAAATCATTGCATTTCACTTTTCAGATCATCTTAATTTTTGTATTGACAAGCTGGTTGAGTCGGAAGCTCGAAGATCGTTATTTGATAGCAATAGGTGGTTTTATTCTGACAGTTTCCAATGTGTGGTATCTGTACTTCCTGCCTTCCTGTACCCCGGGTAAGTAGTGGATGCAAACACCAGATTTCCCAGCAGTAGAGTTAGGGCAGTTAGATGCTGTTTGTAGCAGTTTTTCTCTGACATTGTGACATCTCAGCTAAATGTGTGAGGTTTAAAGTGTAATATGGGGTATACATAATTAAACATTCAGGAAACCAGTTAGAGTCAGGGTGACAAGCCACAGAACATTGCTCAGAGGAATAGTGAATTTAAACACATGATCAACAGATCCTGGCATCTAAGGGAGACAACTCTTAGTCCATGTCCCCTCCCAATATGTACAAAGAACAAAAGTGTCCAACCAATAACTGTGCTTCATGAATGCAGTGAAGTATTTGGCCTAGAATGTTCTAGACAATTGGCAGTTGGATTTTAACAGATTATCACCAGATCCCTTCAGCTAGGGGACACAACTCTGTCTTAGTCCATGTCCTGTCTCCATATGTAATAACAGCAGATGTGTCAACCAATAACCTCATTACTGTAATGTTTTGAAGTGTTTTGCTCGGAATGTTTTATACCATTGACAGTATCATTGTGTTGGTGCCCCACACGTTTCAGATAACCCGGGCTGGACGTTACCAGGTTTCATTGTTGGTACCATCTTTGACGTGGCCGGTCTGCCATTCCTGATGGTGTGTGGGGTATCACTGTATTCTAAACTCACTCGCAGGGAAACACAGGGTACGTTATCTGCAGTAAACGATCAATAATTACACATCTCACTGTATCAAACACTGCATCATTTACAGAAGTATAAAGCTGTGTTCCCTTCTATCACACATCACAGTCAGCAGTTCTGGAAACTTTGTAAATTTTGCTGTGGTTGAAGAAATTCCCATTTGCAATGCATTATGGATGTGTTACATAACATGGCAACCTTCATTGCTTAGCAATTCTGCAGCAGCAGATAATGGCTTCATTCCATTTTGAATTGCTAAAACTACTAACAACTCTGAAAGTGTGTTTTCTTGTGGTGGAATCAGAAATTGAGATTCATAGAAAACTTTCACAAGCTTTATTTGTCAAAGCAAACATGTCTACGCTAAGCTACTCAGTGAAAGATATGGTCAATAATATTATCGGTGAACCTGCACATTGTGAACCTTTCGGCATGTCATGGGCACCAGATGACACTATCAATGCTTTGTAAGGCCCAAGCAAAGACACTGGAGTTTAAGTCATTTGGTGTTAGCTTAAAAAAAACCAGCAAACATCACATGACTTTAATTTCTGGTTCTTGGTCATTGGTATCATGTAAATTAGGTTTAAGTCGAGACTATCCAAAGCATGCTCTGTACACTCTCCAACAGTTACTAATAGTGTGGAGATACTTAAATGAAGAGATGACATGTGCCTGCTGTGATTCTGAAATGCTGAAAACTCATCCTGGGAATGTAAGAACAAATAAACTGATTTTTTAGTTTTACACCGTTTTTAACAGTACTGCAGCAATATCATGGTCAGGGAACCATGACTAGGCTTCACACAGTGTACCCGTCTTGGGAATCGAACCCGTGTCTTTGGCGTGACGAGCGAACACACAGACCACTTTGGTTACCACCATACCTTTGACAGTAAACAGAACATTCCGTGACTAACCATACTACATGGAACTATTATCTAGACCACTATCTCTCTGTTGTTTCGATTACTTCATGTCATGATTGCCAAATATTTTTCTGCTTAATTTATCCTTTTTCATTTGTTTTAGAGTGATAGTAAATGTTGTTTCCATGTGTTCAGGTTTGAGTCAGGGCATCCGAAGGAGTGTGACAGGTCTTGGCACCATCATGGCGCCGCTGTGGGCGGGGTCAACGGTCACCATGCTGTATGTCGGTATAGGGGTGTTAGTGGCTCTGCTGTTTATATCACAGGTACCAAATGTCTTCTTTCTTTGCATGATGAGATGTGAGGCTCTCAGACATGATTCTACTTTAAATGAAGATGTGTTTGATGTTAGTTACAGATGTAGTAGCAGTAATTGCAGATGTAGTAATTGGAATAGCCGATGTGGTAGTATACGTTGCAGATGTGGTGGTATGAGTTGCCAATGTAGTATCAGTTGTTGCAGACAAAGTAGTAGGAGTCGTAGTTGCTGCAGATGTGGTGGTAGCAGTGACAGGAGTAGTCGTAGTAGCTGCAGACAAAGTAGCGGTGTAACTTTTACTGTTGACTTCAGCTTGTGTAGAAACAATAGCAAAACAACAATTTCATGCAGAGATATGAACTTCATCAAAACACATGACAGTCTAGGGTCAGGTGGTTGTTATCTGCACCTATCTTGTGGTGCAGGCTTCGAATGGCAGCTTTGCCTTTAATATGATTACATTGATGCATGTTTCATAAATAATAAGGTTTTATCAGTTTCAACAATTATTTTGTCTTCCTCTGAAGACAGTCAGCCATTAATCCAACAAAAAATATCAAGAAGAATACAATCAAACAAGCTATTGGATACTTCAAGGCAGATTTTAGGAACAGTTATGTCCCTTGGCAGCCAAATATGCTGAATCTGATCAATATTATATTGATACTGTGGGTAATACAACATAGTTTTATGTTGACAGTAAATTTGGTTATTTTGTTCTGGTCAGTATTACAACTGTTCTTAAGATATCAATGAAGTTCTGAGCACATAGGTGAAAATGCATGATATGATCTTGCAAACTTAGACTGTAGAATTATTTAATGTTCTCTGATCCAAACAAAACGTTGCCATAAAATGTGATGAATTGAAAGTGAGCTATTTTACCTTACAATAAGCAAAATAAAAATGTGCTTTGTTTCACATTGTGAGTTTGATCATACACTCACGATTATGTCATATTATAGGCCTGGAGAATTTTTAAAATAAATTAGTTGTCACTGCAACTCCTGTTGTGTATGCAATGGTATTAACATGCAGAATGTGCTTCACAGATGATGCTGTGGTTATCATTCAAGCGGTTGAAGCTGCCCCAGTCACCACCCTCCTCTCCAACAACATCAAACCATGGAGCTGACGCCACAGAGAGGCAGCCGTTGGTGGCATGAGCTACACCATGACATATGATCATGTCTTCTTTTCTCACCAGCTATGCTACTGTGTCACAACCCCATCACACAGATCCAGCCATTAACTGGGTGAACTTACATATTACTTTTTGTCAGGTAAGCAGGAGACCTGACCCTGTGGCAGAGAGGCAGCCATTTATTGAATCCATGACGCACTCCCTATGCCAGATTGAGTCTCCACTAAACCACTCTAAAATCATTATACATGTCCAAGCATTTAGATCACTTTCTTCCTTGGCATGTGTTCACTGTTTAACAAGTATAGCCATTGATTTGCATGAATGAACATCCGTTTGCCATATATCCTATAGGAATATATCATAGCTGTCCATTTGCCATATATCCGATAGGAATATATCATAGCTGTCCATTTGCCATATATCCGATAGGAATATATCATACCTGTCCATTTGCCATATATCCTATAGGGATAATTTTTCCATATCCTGACTCATGCTTAATTGCTTATCTCCTCTTCCTGGCGAAGGTAGTGGAACACCTGAAATCCTTTCAAGTTCCCTTCTAACGTAAAATTGACATTCACCCATGAATTACCTCCCCTCCCGCACACATGGTCAGCTGGTCAGCCATGATACTCACTCTGTCCCTATGGCCCGACAAGGGCGGCTGGAGGCACCTGGGTCCCGTATACGGCAATAAGTTTTTCATTCTTTTGGTCTTTTAAACTAAATTTGTGTTGTATGTGGTATTTGGCTTCTATATATATATTATTATTATTATACAAATTTGTGATTATTGTGTCTTTATCTAACACATATTTCATCAACTTAGATAAAATTGTGTTTTCAGTGCAGATTACGGCTGTCAGCAGTTGACCCGTATTTACTTTGTCCGGCATGTAAGCAGTTATGTTCAGCTCATACTTGTTGTAAATTTTGTATAAATTTGTCTGAAGCAGAATTCTTAATATACTTATGGTCTGTTCAAAGACTTGCTAGAGATATGCAACGTCGGCTCACATTAGCCATGTCTAAATCTGGTGAAATAAAATAGGGTAACCTATTGATGCTGAGATTCATTCCAGTGATATACCAGCCACATCTCCAAGATTATGTCCAGGGTCGGGCATGTCGTCTCCCAAGACTCAGAAGAGACCGTCTGTAGAGGCAGGGCAGTCACAGCCTAAGAAATCTAAGTCGTCGAAGTCCTCGTCTTCAAGATCATCGCAGAAGCATCATTCTTTAATGAAGAAATTGTTCGGGGAAGAGATCTTCCCTCTACAAGAACGTCACATCTTCGACAACCTCTGTTGATGATACTGAGTGAGCACTACATCAATCACCGTAATCAACGGGCATTGACGGGCGGATTGACTCGTCAATGGAAAAGGTCTCCTTCAATCTCCCCTGTTCATAGAAGGCGTCGTAAGCAGTCATTAGATTCACACAGTCGGGATCGTCGGCAATCAGTGAATGCATCTTACTTTACGAGGAATGAAGTCAGACACCACCGAGAGTTGTCACCGGAAGAAGCCCTCTTCTTGGATTCAGAAGTCACATCAAGGATCGCTTAAACCTTGTCTCACCATCTAAGGATTCCAATGAAGAATGATGACATCGATACGTTACCGTTACCACTGATAGCTCCTATATCTACAATCCCTGAGATTTGTCTACAGCATTTAGATCAGCAACCAAGTTTCAACTTCAACATGTGCCACCATTCAACGCACATTGTTTCCCTGTTCATCACATGGAGGCATTCATCAGAGCACCTGATGTAGACGAAGGTCACAAAGTTATCAACACAGCTCACAGCAGGTTTTACAAATTAGAAGACAAGAGGCCCGTGTAACTTGACGCTACTACGAGGCGAAGCTTTTTCGGATTAGCTCGATCCAGAGTCATCAACGAGACTCTCATTACAAAATTCAGCAATCCTGAAATAAGAAATTCAGAGCTCTAGGGGAGAAGTCGTCTTCTTCTTTTCGTCGCTCCTATGGAGGAAATAAGCGCCCTCAGACATCAGGAAGATCATCAAGGGGCAGTGGAGGAAATAAACGCTGAAGATCAGGTTCGGAACGACTGGAGTCCTCCACCCCCAGCCATTTCCATACAACCGTCACAAGTGGGTGGACGTCTTCAATTCTACTGGCAAAATTTGGGAATCCTCAAAGACAAGTATGTCAAGAATATTCTGCGAGACGGCTACAAGATTCCGCTGGAGGATACACCACCACTCACAAAACTCCCAAATCAAATCATCTATGCAGACAATCAACTAGACAAGTTGACCGAAGCTATATCAACACTGTTGCAGAAGGGAGCGGTAGAGGTAATACAGCCACAGAATCTAACGCCCGGCTTTTACTCCCCAATCTTCTTAGTACCGAAGAAGAATTCCAGAGACAAATTCCAACTCATTTACAATATGAAGGAATTCAAGTTTCTATGGAAGCTAGAACATTTGAAGATGGTACATCTTCATCAACTAAGACTCCTCATCCAACCGGCCGACTATCTAGCCAGCATAGATCTGCAAGATGTGTACTTGCATATCCCGATTCATCGAGAATCCAGGAAATATCTGCGCTTCCTTTTCAATGGTCAGCACTACCAATGGATGGTCCTACTGTTTGGAATATCATCGGCCTCATGGCCGTTTACTCGGGTAACCAAACCCATCGTCAACTATCTACACCTCAGGGGGCTACGCAGTGCTTTTTTTTCTGGACGACGGCATACAAGAGCATCAAGAGATAGTCAACTCAGACTACAATTAGACTTCACGATCAGGCTACTAACACAACTGGGTTGGTTAGTTAATCACCTACAGTCGGACTTGGAACCTCAACAAGATATCAAATTCCTCGGGATTCGATTTATCCCTATGTTGAATCAGATTGTTGTTCCGGCGGACTGGTGGGTCAAAATTCAAGAAATGATAACACAAGCTCTACTCTCTTTGTTAAAACTAGCAGTGTTTACTAGGTCTCCTCATGTCAGCGCAAGATATGACCAGAAGAGGAAGACTGCAACTGCGTCCGTTACAACGCTTCTTGAATCTTCATCTCGACAACAGAGGCCAGATTCCGATCCCAGACAATCTCAAGCCCTTTCTGCTGTGGTGGACTTGCTGATCGAATGTTTGTGCAGGAACCTATATGTTAGAGCCGGTATTCAACAACCATCTCAATGTAAACGCATCTGTGCAAGGATGGGGAGCTCAGCTAGGAAACAAGTTAGCAGCAGGAATCTGGAACAAAGAGGAACAGGCTCTTCACATCAACCAGTTGGAAATGAAAGCGGTCATTCATGCAGTCCACCACTGGTCAATAGCATTAAGAGACAAGTTATTAATGATCCAAAGGGATAACTCAACAGTAACCTTTTTCTAAAACAAACAAGATTCAACGAGATCACTATCTCAACTACACCTGACGTTTCAAGTGTTCAACTTAGTCGACAGTGTGAATCATCAAGTAAAAGCATGTCACATACCAGGAGCCTGCAACATCATGGCAGGCGCCCTATCTCGTCCTCTTTGTCCATCACCAACAGAATGGATGCTGCATCAGGAAGCGTTTCAACTAATCAGTCAGGCACTTGGAGCACCGCAAATAGACCTATTTGCAACAAGGTTCAACAGACAGACAACAACCTTTGTATCACCAGTACCAGATCCATTAGCCTGGGCAGCAGACACTCTCAGCATTCTGTGGGAAAGACTAAACGCTTATGCGTTTCCCCCTCCAGTACTGCTACCGAAAGTCATCGAGAAAATCAGACACACAAAGGGGTTACAACTGATTTTGGTCGCGCCCTACTGGCCAACGAGAGATTGGTTTCCAACACTTATAGAAGAGTTAGGACAACCAACACTACAATTAACAGAGTGGAAGAATCTTCTCATCCACCCCCACACAAAGCAGGCGCACTGCCAGCCATCTATATTTCGCCTTCACGTATGGAACATATTAAGACCTGTTTGAAACACAGAGGATATTCGGCGAGAACAGTGAAAGCAGTCATCTAAGCCTTACGGAAATCCACTCTCACACTTTATGATGACAAGTGGAAACGTTTTGCCCGCGAACAGGGCGACTCATCTTCAAATCCTCAGACTATTTATGCTATTTACGTCATTCAAGTAGCAGAGCTTCTTGCCTTACAATGCTCATTCAAGTTGGAAGATCAACAACACAGATTTACAGCTCCAGCGTGGGACCTAAATGTTGTACTCCAACATCTTACAAGTGATGCATATGAACCACTCGATCGGACTTCAGTTGAAATGCTGACTCAAAAGACACTGTTTTTACTTGCCCTGGCTACAGCTGCAAGAATGTCAGAAATTCATGCTGTAGACTTTAATCGAACAAAGTTTGATACAAGTCACCAAGAAACAACTCATTTGGGTCTAAGATGGGATTTCATCACAAAGAATCAACTGCCAGTTCCGTATACTGGCCTTGTGTTCAATCTTGGGACCTCATGATACACAAGATTTATCATTAAGTTCAGTCAGAGCATTGAAGATATACATTGCACGTACCAAGTCTAGAAGACAACGGTTCAAGTGCCAATTTATGCCTGTATCTACTGAGACACCTACGGAAGTATCCCACAACACTAACTCAGTGTGGATCAGAGTTGTTATACGCAGAGCATATACATCAGCAGGATTAGACCCTCCGCGAGCCTCAAACCCGCATGAACTCAGAGCTTGGCTTCTACACTAGCGCTACATGGAATTTGCTCACTATCTACTATAATGGAGGGCTGCTTTTGGAAGTCAAACACAGTGTTTGCCAATCATTACCTGTGGGACATAGCCACGGAGGACGTCACTGGCATTCATCAGTTTGGGCCACTTGTCATTGCTCAGCAACTAACAGTTCCCTGAAGGCGCTGACTTCACTCACTCGATTTATCACGTGACTTGTGGAAGCCAGATGCTCTGCGGAGTATATTGGTGGAAAGTCCTTGCACACGTCTTGAACAGACTAGCATGAGTGATTATGACCTTGTTGGGGTCATATCTTATGAAGATATTTGTACATGAAGAAGGGTCGCAACTAGTCTCGATTGCTATATCTTGACATTTAGTTGCATCAGAAACTAGCAGGACGCTAGTTACCTTTTTTGTTATCGCGTGAAAGTCAACAAGGCCTTCTATGGAAGACAAGTTCGACTAGATGTGATCCCCCCGAAAAATCTGCAGTGAATATGAGAAGAATAGGACCAAATTATTGCTGTTACAAGTTCCAGTTAGGGGGGAAATTGTTGGACGTAATTTGGGACAGCCAGCAGAATCCAGCGTGGTCTGACCCACCACCGTTTCTGTCGGATTCTGTAAGCAATTAAGCATGAGTCAGGATAAGGAAAAATATGTAATTATCATAGCTGTCCATTTGCCATACCAATAGGGGTATGATAACACGTTATCTATGGGAGTATGATAACACAGATATCCATTTACCATAACTGATAGGAGTATGATAACACAGATATCCATTTGCCATACCAATAGGGGTATGATAACACGTTATCTATGGAAGTATGATAACACAACTATCCATTTGCCATAACTGATAGGAGTATGATAACACAGATATCCATTTGCCATAACTGACAGGGATATAATAACACAGATATCCATTTGCCATAACTGATAGGAGTATGATAACACAGACATCCATTTGCTATAACCAACAGGGGTATAATAACACAGATATCCATTTGCCATAACTGATAGGAGTATGATAACACAGACATCCATTTGCCATAACCAACAGGGGTATAATAACACAGACATCCATTTGCTATAACCAACAGGGGTATAATAACACAGATATCCCTTTGCCATAACCAACAGGGGTATAATAACACAGATATCCATTTGCCATAACCAACAGGGGTATAATAACACAGATATCTATTTGCCATATAACTGATAGGGATATGATATCATAGCTGCGCATTTGCCATAACCGATACGAATATGATAACACAGATATCCATTTGCCATAACCAATAGGGGTATGACAGGTATCAATTTACCATAACCAACTGAGATGTGACTAGGAGCAAACACTACTATTACTGACAGGGATATGTGGAATGGATATGGTGATAGGATATGAAGCTAACCTGGATGACACTGAACTGGCTTATAGTTCCACCCACCGGAATATTTCCCACAGAAATATCTGTTACTGTATTCATTTTGTTTGTAATTTTATATCAAAACTAAAGCAGGCCAGATGAACAATCTTCAAAAATGTTTACATTCCATGTTCGATGTTTGAATCTGTTGTAGATAGTATTACAGTGTTGTTTATTTGTTATTGCTCTTGTTTTGGTTGTTTTCATATTTTCATATATATACAACATTTTCAAGGAAGTCACAATACATATCTGTTGTGCGTTAGAATCAACGACAAGTTCAGCTCATTACATTCAGTTTGGGAGGGCTATTATTCAACACACACCTGTTAATTTACACCTTGGAGCCAATTGCTTAGTCAACATGCTGATTTTATGTTGTATTTTTAAGCTCTGAAAGCAGAATATTTTCATCCTGTTTTCCCAGTGACACCTTTCATTGATGCTGTTATAATATCTAACACTGTACACATTCTCTAACACCAATCAAGTTCAGTTGTGATTGTATTTGAAATGTTTATGTTTGAAAAATAACATGTCAGTTTTGGAAAATAAAAACCAACTTGAAAACTTTTAACAATGAATTAAATTCAGTGATGAAACATTTAAAAGGAATGTAGAAGAAAGAGTAGAAGCTGAGCAGGAGCGTGATGTATGAGTGTTATTTGCAGCAAAATGAAGTTAAAAGTATGTGCAAGTGATGATCTTTTTTAAACAATACTGACAACTGTAGCAAAGAATGTTTTTGTCGGATAGGTTTAAGGTAGGGTTTGCCTGAAGGGAAGTCACCTGGACGACACTTTACTGTCATTCCTGTTTCCATGGTTACTTGTGTAGATGCTCATGTTATCCACCAATAGACTCTCTGGTTCATGTTTGATAGGCTCAAAGGATACTATAATTATTGCACAATGTGCTGTGAAAATATTTACTCTACCTCATTCTTCATGTGATCTACAGCACTAAATCATTAATCTAAAGTCAGCTTGGCAACTAACTTCATTAGGTGCCAAGTTTTACTGACTTGGTTGACGCATGTCGTCGTATACCAGGGTGTAGATGGATACACATGATATCAGTCACTGGATTGTTTTATCTAGACCAGATCATTTACATTCCGCTGTCACATAGCGTGAATGCTACTTGAGCATGTATTAAAACAACAAACAAACGCATCTAAAAAATATTATAATTTTGTTGTCAAGATTCTGCCAACTGTTAATACTAAAACTGCCGTCACTGTTTGGTTGGATTTTGGAAAACTTTTGCATGCTTCATGTCTTCATCTGAACAGTCCACTAAGCAGCATGAACAACTGTTGGACGAAATTGTTAGCTACGGAATATTCTGGTTTTAATGGAAAACCAAATAATGGTTGTGTACATTAAACTCAAATATGAATGAATGAGATTATCAGAATGGCACTATTGGTGATATGCTGTTTTCTTTGATGAAACCATGACAAACCTATTTTGATGATTCCACCATGAGTGGTATGTTTAACTTGTACAGATGATGGTTATTTAAAAACAACTATTGAGTAGTATAGATTGTTTCCCTGACAGCTGTTAAGTAGAATACATTGCATATCCCTGAATTATACAGATTTGTACAGATGATATTTTCCTGACTCTTAAATAATATTGATGGCATATCCCACATATTTCTGCAAATACTCTTTGCTGCATTAGTTAATGTTCCCCAACTACTACACGTTAATATAAGTAATGTGCTGCAGGGGGAATATACCATGCATTATTGTCTTCTAACTTTGATATGCACTGGTGTTTTTATTGCATTTATTTTGTATTTATAGCAACATTATGTCTTATATGTCTCTAAATACCAGATATGTTACTGAAACAGTGTCACTGCAACATTTCCATCAGAACCCATGAAATGGTCACAGTTCACACAGCAGAACAACACTCACCTCCTTGTACGAACAAGTCACCCATGATATTCTAAGGTTGTCAATATGTGTCACGGTATAAGAAATATTGTGAGTAAGGAGAATCATGTGACTTTGTTATTGTTGCCAGGAATATAGTTACCATGGTTACTGTTTCTGAAAATGCCTGCCCTGACTGTTGTGTTGAGTGCAGATCTCTGAGTTTAAAGAACAGTGATATTGTATATGGAGTGTTGTATAACAGTAAGGCCAGACCAACTTTATCTCTTGTTTTATGGATTTTTGTCCTCAGAAAACCTAAAGGCAGGAGGGAAATTTAAAAAAAAAAGAAAATCACACGTTCAAGTAATATTCCTTCTAAATACAGAAAGTATTTTATCTCTGGCAACTTATGAAGTGTATTTGGGCCAAAATTCTTTTACAGTAAGTATTACAGTTTTGTCCAATACAAACATTTGGATTTTATTTTTGGAGTGTGGAAAATTAATGTTTGGGTTTTTTTTTAAATTGTTGAAAAAAATGACCAATGGATCTGTAAAACAAAACTAAAATTGCTCTGGCCTAAGGTTTTCTGTTACTGTGAGGACAATCAGGGACCAGGTGACACCCTGACTTTAATCAGTCATCAACAGCCTCGTCGCTCTCAATACCAACGTTTCACAGAAAGACTTCTGCTCATTAATGAGAAACCATCAACCAAATGACTTTCAAAATGATAGTAATACGTACATTGTGTAGTGTGAATGCTAAGGATAGTGTGAGTTAATGTTTAGATAGGGCTCTATATTCCTGAGCATGGTAGAAGGGAAGGACGTTCTCATGCTACTAGCTTTCCAAGATGTATTTGATGTGCTATAGATGATTAGTCAAGTAAAAGCCACATAAATTTGTTTTATTCTTTGAAAAATACCATTCCAGTGTCCCCTGCTCTGATATTACTATAACAGGACTGAAAGCACCATAAAACCCAACTCACTGACTCACTCTGGAAAAAACGGTTCGAGTTGCTTTTTTATGTGTGTCTCTAATAAGGCTTGGTGCATACTGAAGATATGTTGGCAAACCGAATATTTGCCATAAAATAACTGAGACATTATATAGCATATTGGAGGACACCTTGAACAGTATGTCAACACCTCTGTGTCTAATGTAAGGGCTGAGAATGATGCAGATCCTCGATACCTGCTGTGATGAGCCCAGACATTCCTATGATCTGTCTGAATGGTCTTTGTATAACAAACCACAGTTATAGTTTGTGTAGGACAAAGTGATACAGATAGATTGTAATCTAACTGCAAATCAGTTCACAATTCATGTCAACATAGAATGTTATGAAAACATCAAACCAACTCTGGGAAAAAAAAAGTTTCACAACGTTTATCTTCAAAAGAAAAAAAAAGTTACTTAACAAACTATCATCATTTTATGAGTGTTACGTAACATTAGTGCTGATGCAGGAACAGCTTGTGAGTTGTTGTGATTCATCAGTATCATTGTGACCCAGACTGACTGTAGTCAACTAGACTAGACATGCACGGGAAACCTGGCAGCTCTCACATTATATGTGCTAACCAAGATTATATTTGAGATATGTGTTTATTGTTGCTGTACTTGTTGAAGTTTCAAGCTACATGTGAGAGAATGTTTAAGAACTTATTCCTTTAATACTGGTAAAACTATTCATGTGATAGATGAAGCACTTTCAGTCTTCATGGTCAAAGATTCTGTACTTACACAACCACACAAGGATCTCATTTTGAAGACTACTCCCAATATTATTACACTGAACGAGTGACTGGATGTGTTTTAAGCTGTATTAATCAGGTCTGGACTGGAGAAATTGTATTTTACAAGTTTGTGGAGTACTTGATCCATATTCTATATTAATTAGAATTTGTATGTGTGATGAAAATATGTGATGGTAAATGCCTTTATTGTTGTATGTTCAGTTTCATAGTAAGTGATGATTTTGTAAAAACATCTGGAAACTGTGTAAGAATACACTGTTTGTGTGACCTGGTCAATTTATCCTATAGTGCAGTGATGAGCAGTGGTATCTGTAGACAAGATCACCAGGTATCGCTGTCTGAGGTTAGTCAGCTGCTACCAAGACACTTATGTATGGAGAAGGTGAGCTTGTCTGTATCTTCATCTGTTGGTGATGTCATATTTATCAGGTATACTGCATTGATAACTTTATCTATTGTATTATAAAGATTGTTAATTGAAAATGTCATAAACATGTTTCTGTGATATATTCTCAAATATTTTGAAAGTATTTTATGTCATTTTTGTTATTTTAATAAGAATTGATGTGTGTCCTTTGATACGATGAATTGAATAATACTTCCATAATATGTACTTATATTACGAGTACAGTCAAATACTGTTGTAGTATATTGTTGTCTGGAAGTAACGACTTGATTGCCAAGTAGCCCTTATGTAATCATAATGTTTTATCTTAGGTGAAAATGGGCAGTGGGGTTAAAGTTTTGGTTAAAGTGTTGGCTCATCACACCGAAGACCCACGTTTGATTCCCCATGTGGCATAATGTGTGAAGCCCACTTCTTGGGTCTCCTGCCATGATATTGCTGGAATATTGCTAAAAGCAGCGAAAAATTTAACTCACTTACTTATCATTCTTTCGTTTTGAACAACATCGGATAAATGAAAGCTTAACACAGGTCTGTTCAACCTTAACACAGCATTGTTTAACTGTACTGTACTACATTCAGAGAATGCACATATTGTTTGTATATAAAGTGAATGAAGATTTATTTCCCAAAATGTTATATCCAGATTGTGCTTAACAGATTTGAAGTCAAACGACACATTCAAATATTCATACATATAGACCTGTTAAACTGGAAGAAATGAAGAACGCTTATCAGTACTTCATACAGAGGGTTGTGTGGTCCTGGGCCGAGATTTCCAGAGCTGTCTTAGCACTAAGACAGTCATAAGTTGATGTAGGTCTGTAGTTTGATAAAGTGTTATCAGTAACTTTAAAAAAAGTTTTTTCCAGAAAATCTTAATTTCCATAAGTTACGAAAAATATTGGGATTTCATGAAACAAATTCCAGAAAGCTATTATTTGTAGAAGTTAAAATGCATTTGGAACTTGCTGCAAAATATGTGCCTGTGATATTTTGGATCTTGTGATTCATTTATTTTTGTAAAAGAAACTGTACTCTAAACCACAAGATAACGAATTTGCTGAATCAGCACAATATTTTGGTTATATGGTTGTTGAAGTTAATGTGGTTGACGTGCATGATGCTGTCAAGGACAATTTGTGTACACTGTTACTGACATTCTGTATTCCTAATTCTCATCGTGAATAAAATAATGTGTACATTCTTACCCTACAATCAGTGAGTGAAGAGCTGGTAATAAAACCCCAAATAAAATTCTGTATGAACATAGTGTGATTTGTGAAGGTGTGGTGTCTCAGTTGTTGGGGACTTCTTTAAGTGACTGTTGAAGAGTCCTCACAACAGTTCATGTAACACACATGGCACACAGGGTGAGAATTACCACCTTGACACTGATTAGAGATGGGCACCATTGTGTGGAGTAATTGTTTGCAAAGCTAAGCTAAGTCTTCATGCTCATATAAGCAGAATCCCCAGGACTAAAGGAAGATGCGACTTGTAGCACACTCCCAGCAATGAAACAGGAATTCCTACAGCTTTAGCCAAATCCATAAGTTCATAGCTAAGCAAGTTCTCCCAGCTGTATCAGAATCATCATGTCTGTCAGTACTGTATGCAATATAGAAAATGGTCAAATGTAGCACTTGTTATGTATATGTACAAGGCATCATTAATAAAGGTTCAAATAACAGCATACAGACAGAAAGTTCTAACAGCACTACCAAACATTAGTTGTATAGATCAACCCCCCAAATACAATGACTAACATGAGACACTTGGTCATTCAATATCTTGTGTATCCCCCTCGCGCGTTCTAGACTCAAGTTCACCTCATTTTCATGCTCCTTATGAACTTCATGAAGAAAGGTTGAGAAATCGCATCCCATTCCTCTACTAGAGATCTGCGTAGAGCTGGGAGAGCCATTGGTGCTGGATGGTGGGTGTACACATGTGGACAAGAGTTCGTCTCGAGCAGGCTAAGGACAATCCTGGCGCTATCATGCCTGGCGTTGTCGTCTTACAGTAAAGAGCTTTGATAATAAAGTCACACTTGCAGGAATAGTTCTGCTAGGAGCCAGAGTCTGGTCACGATACGTCCAGTACGATTACCGTCGACCACGTGCAGTAGAGTACTTCCAGTAGGAGTTATCCCTGCCCAAACCATAACCTTACAATTTGACGTTAATTGGCAGGTGGATTTCCATATTGACAAGTTGAATAAAAGTGTGTCGTATGTAACAGTATATATCGGACAAGATGTAAGACGATAACAATGACATTTTAACGGCCTTATGTGTAATTAACAAAGTTCTGTATGTTTTTAAACAAAAACGAAATTTCACAACTTTTATGAAATCGGTGTTGCCAATAGCTTGATCCGTCATTAATGACGCCGAGTATATTTTGGATTACACTTTCTCAGAAAAGTACAGATTCTAGTACTTTTGTTGGATTGAGTCCCATCTGGGATTCGAACCCACACCCTCAGAATCAGATACCTTCTCACAGTCACACAAAGACATCTGTCTAACCACCTCCGCCACTGGAGGTTCCACAAAAATGGAAGTCGGACAACTGGTAGTCAAGGCAACAGTCTTTGTGTACCCTCTGATAATTATGAATTGGCACACGATGACCATGATCTATGTGATAGTGAAAATATTCGAAGCTGTGTAGAAACGGTGGCCGTGACGTGTTTCTTCTAAGTCTGATTTGAAGGACAAAGGAAAATTGATTAAATACAATGTTTATGATTTCAAAGTTAACATTTTGCTGAAATTATATATCACGTACAAAATATCGAAATATACGTCATATCCGCCAGTTTGACATGTGAGTTCAAAGTCCCAGGAAGACTAAAACCGGATCCACCCCTTCCTATGGTGGCGGTTCTCACGCAGGAAGCGGCTTACCCCGTTGAAAAAACGTTTCAGTTTCGACGCTTTCTTTGACTCTGGGTCGGTGATCTTGACCACCTGTGTTAACGTTTCCTCTTTGACCTCCGCATGGGTTACTATGGGGGAGATGTTGAATACTGGAGTGTATCTTCCCTCCACCCAAACTGGGGTAGGAGGTCGCACGCGTGTCGAAGATACTGCAGTGTTTGACGTATCAGGACGTTGTTGATGCCGGATGTCAGCTTCCGACAACGATGGTCGTGCCTCAGTGCCGCGTTGGAAGCCTCCCCAGGTGCTGGACTTGTGGCGATCGCTGCTGGTCTCTGACTGGCCAGTGGAGGCAGGAATGGCTGCGTGCAGTGAAGGTGACATCGGCTGGTAGCCCTGCTACACAGAAGATGGATTTAGTATTCCCGCGAAGTTTACATAGCAACGAGTACCAGGGTCCCCATAAAATACGTCAGATGACTAATTCTGACAGGAAGGCCTAGACAATAAGGAAAATAATGCGACTCTGGGACTGAGACAGACTGATTTATACAGGAGTTACCTTCATGTTGGCACTTGGTGCTATGTGCAACAGGTTCTGGCAGATAATGAGCTCATGCTATCAATCGTCGGTTGGCAATTTGGTATCGTCCCATTTGTTATAAATGCCAGTTGTTACACACACCAAGGCCACAGACCACTGTACACACCCAGTACCTGCTAGTGAAGAATGGGACAGTCCATACTCGTCACAGACACAGAAAGAACATGGAACACAATTGAGTAGAACTATATGCATTTGTTTGCAAATTGATTCAAATCAATTGAGAAGCACTACATATCATTTTATTGTATTTCACATGCATTTGCTTGCATTTCTTTTTCATATTTTTTATTGTTCCCAATATAGTGAGTACAAAGATATGAGAAAGCATATAGTAGAATAAGTGTACATACAACAAGTGGGGTGGATAGAGTAAGTTGAGTACATCACATATCCTATTGTAGTGTGAAAAAAGCATACAGTGGTTTAAGTGTACATCACATATCAATATCAATATCAATATCAATATCAGAGGTATGTGTTTGTGGTGATTCAGGGTTTGAATTCATGGACGAGAGGAAACCATTTGGCTACAAATCTTCCAACATTATTATTTCTTATGGCAATAAAAGCTTCGATGGTAAATATGTCTTTCCATATCTTCAAGTAATTATCAACTGTTCGAATTGGGTTTTTTTCAAAGAGCATGTGTGAATATACCTCTTAGCAGATAACAACACGTGAGTCAGTAATGGGTTCTTACCCAAAAAGCCAAACCAAATCAATTTTTTTGTCAAATGACGTGCTTGGATATGTGTAGTAATCCACTGTTCAAGCTTCTTCCAGAAAATTTTGGTTTCCTCACAATCCCAGTATTCATGTCATAAGGTCTCATTAGATCTATTACAAAAAGAACATAATGTATTGTTAACCAGATTCACCCTAAAAGGGTTTTTTTTTATATACAATTCCACGCAGAACTCTATATTCGAAATTTAACAATTTCACATCTTTCAAATTCTTTCTGGAAGTATAAAAAATCAAACACCAATCAAAATCAATACAATTAAATAATGTTTCCCATTTTGGTACCTGTGGGATTTAACATTTCAGATAGCATTTTATCATAGAAGACCCTTGAACCTTTTCTTGGGGCTATGGAATCCTTTTGGGGAGAATTTATGGCGAGGTCATTTGTGTCTAAATATCCATGTCCCTTTATACTCTTTTTCCAAGATTCCGGTAAAATATACATAACATATTCAAGACCTGGCCATGTACCTCTTATACAAAGTTTACGCTTCAAATGTTCAAAGAATATAAATCCATGTTCATCACATAGGTCCTTGATTCTCAGCATCAATATTATTTTTGGTACAATATAATTTCCATGCACTTAAAACATCTTTCCAAAAAGGATTATCAACTGCTGTTATATTATGAAATATATTTTAGTATATCCTTAAAAGGGAAATTGCATGGGTTACAAGGATTTGCTTTTTCTCAAGTATAGTTTGAGAGTAGATAATTTAACAAAGATCTTGACATTAATCATACGTAGACCCCCTTTATATAATCCCTTTTTAAGGTACTCCGTTTGATCCTCGGTGGGGTTAGGTAAAGTGTTAAAAATATGAACTAATTTTGAGAGGGCCAATGTCTTAACAACAGCAATTTTGCCTATTAGAGTCAATTGTCTTGTTCTCCAGGTTGCCAGTAATCTATTGATCTCTTCCAATATTTTCTTTGTGTTAATAACCCTCTTTGTGTTAATAACCCATAGATCCTTCAAATCCGGCGTAAATTTTATTCCTAAAACTTCAAATTGTTCTCTTTGCCATTCTATATTCAGATCATGACATAGTATATCCCCGCTACCAGCTTTTGAGCCTAACCAGATTGCTTTAGTCTTATCTATGTTTATTTTTAGTCCTGACATATTGTAAATTGTATTAAGTGTGTCTATAGCGGAGTTCAAATTTTCCTCAGTGCCATCCAGAAATAGTTCAGTGTCATCTGCATATCGACCAATTTATATTCTTGATCGTCAATTATAATGCCTGAAGATTTTATGGATATCAACTTCGTATCACCTGATGAAGGAGTAAGCATTAACTCCGAAACGTTGTGTTCCCATAATAAAGAAGTTGATATCCATAAATTCTTCATTCTTATGTATTTCACTTCTAAATGCCCTTCAAAGACTAGAACAGAGATATTTTGTTGGCTTTTCTCCTTCTTCGTACCATAAAATTCTGTTTCTGAGCTGAATATTTCTTCTTCCTTAATTTGTTGCAATTCTAATTTTAATTTAGAAAGTTTAAATAATAATGCTTCATCTACGTTTTGAAAATCTTTTCTTATGTTAT
Source organism: Haliotis asinina (assembly GCF_037392515.1). Lineage (NCBI taxonomy): Eukaryota > Metazoa > Mollusca > Gastropoda > Lepetellida > Haliotidae > Haliotis > Haliotis asinina. The sequence goes on along the minus strand of NC_090295.1, from coordinate 1,047,123 downwards.
CTTCAGAGACTCTTATTTTAATTTGGAATTCATTAGTTTTATCTTTTGTTTTCTTTTTAAGATACGATGAACATTCATCAGAAGTGTTTCTAAGAATAAGCTGTCATCTATCTTTAATTTGATAACCGAGTCATTCATATTTTCATCGACCCGTGAAGGTCCCGGGGTAGAATAGGCCTTCACCAACCCATGCTTGCCATAAAAGGCGACTCAGCTTGTCGTAAGAGGCGACTAACGGGATCGGGTGGTCAGGCTCGCTGACTTGGTTGACGCATGTCATCGGTTCCCAATTGCGCAGATCGATGCTCATGTTGTTGATCACTGGATTGTCTGGTCCAGACTCGATTATTTACAGACCGCCGCCATATAGCTGTAATATTGCTGAGTGCGGCGTAAAACTAAACTCACTCACTCACTCACTCACTCATATTTTCATCATAAGTCAGTATCTGCGCATTCCTTAGTCGTCTCCTTTAAGACTGATCTCACTAAATGTGCATATTCAGGATTTAAGAGCAAAGAAGTATTGAATTTCCAGTAACCCCTCCCTCTTTGTTGATTAATAGTGTTTGAGAAAGTAAAAGTAATAGCTGAATGGTCTCTTTTATAGCCAGGTATAATGTCAGAATCCAGTGACAGATTAAACATGTCCTGCGAAAGTGAAAAAACATAAATCCAATCTTGCTTGTTGTCTAGGCGTTTTTTTCCACCATGCATATTTTCGCAAATCAGGATTTAGTTCTCGCCAAATATCTATAAGATCTAGGGATTCAATTTTGTCTAAAACTACATCTCTAGCCTTTGGGTCGTTAATTTTCTTATAATTTTCCAAATCAATGGAAGGATCCAAAACCAAATTCCAATCACCAACAATAGCTACGGATTCATTATCAAAATGACGTGTGTTTTGATATATTTTTTGAAAAAAATTGGGATCATCGGTATTGGGACCATATAAATTGGTAAGGGTAAGTCCTTTATCGTCTACGGTTACATCTGCAAAAATATAATTACCACTTTCATCCTCCAGTGTTCTGTTTATAGTGAGCTCGATGTCATTATTGAAAACTATGGCTACTTCTCTAGAGATAGATCTAAAAGGCGCAATTATACTTTGCAACCCCATTCATTTTTGACTCTGTTAATATCCTGTAAACAGATTATAGAATAAGCCTTTTTTTCTAAATAAATTCATCACTTCCTTTCTTTTACTTTTGTCAGCTAAGCCTCTTCAGTTAGCTGAAATCAATCTAATTTTCTTTGTTTTATCCATTATGAGATACTGAAACAGTTGTTCTTAATACAATGATCTCAAAATAAGTTGAACAATAAGTTACAGTAGTTGATTTACGGGGATTAGAAACTGGTTTATTGTTATTATTACCAGAGAAAGATACAATACAACGTGAAGAGAGTCCTCTTGTTACAGGGGAATTTGTAGTCTTGGAAGGAAAGATTTGTTGCATAACAAAGATAAAGAGGATAGAGAGAGATAAAAACAATGTGTGTAGAAAAAATAGAAAAATAAAGTTTAAAATGAAGTAAAGGGGTGGGCTTGTCCATATGTCTTCCAGACCCAGCTGTTATTCATCACTGACCAAAATGCACATATATCACATCTTTATTTTGTTTGCAAATTGATGCAAATCAACTGAGTAGCATTACATATCATTTTATTGCATTTTATATGCATTTGTTTGCTTTTAGCTCTCCCAATGTCGGCGACGGTAATGTGCAAGGGCCACCCCCTTCCATTTTTCGTAAGTGATGTATTTTCTCAGTATAATCAAGTTAACTCGACTGTCTTGAGAAGAAGAGGTCATTTCAATATAAAAACAACTGAATGTAAATATTTGATGCTAGTTGTGAAGACATCTTTAGTCAAACAAAACGTCAAGTACTGCATGCTCTTAATCCCTTCGAACAATTTCACAGTCAAGCTGCTTTACTATAAACCCATTGTTGTTGTTGGTCTAGCAGTAATTAAACCCCAACCTGACTGTGTAACAACTGGCATGTGTAACAAATGGGAGACAACCGGCAATTGTAAGATCAACATAGTTATTCACTAATTTATTTTCGTTCTTATAGGCAAGCGTCCCTTCTCACACTATTATAATATACAGTGTTTAGACCCCATGACCCCTGGAAACCATGGTCCTGACGTGGCGACTTGAGTCACAGCAGGGACAGTGTGGTTATATTATGTGAAGTCCATTTCTGGTGTCCTCGTCGTGATGTTGCTGAAATATTGCTGGAATATTGCTAGAATATTGCTAGAATATTGCTAAAAGCTGCGTAAAACCAAAGCCACTCACTCACTCAATAATTGCGACCGAACAAATACTCAGTCACACATGATTTACAAAATTGTACAGTGTTTAATAGGACCAAATCTCATCCCTCACTGACACCCTGGTTGGTTTGGTTGTTTTAGTGATTGGCGTCCATATTTACACACTGTACCGGTAGGGAGGTTGAACTCCACTCTTGACGTGTCTAACGTCTAAATATTGACGATTGCAAAACACCGACACTCTCGTTTCGTAAACTGATTGAAATAATCACGCACCTTGCATGTTTTGATGACTGAGTCAAGGCCCATTTCTGTATTCAGCAATTTCTTGTCCATCTAAACGAAAAGAGACGCTATTTATACAGAACGACCCATCTCATGACTAGGTAAAATTAAAGGAGTGAAAAAGAAACATTTGACAGACAGACAGACAGACAGACAGATAGATAATTTAGGTTTTAACAGGTGTTCGGGCAGCTAGGCCCTTTTACATCTTGCCCATCACAAAGGTTTGCTAATTTCCTAAATGTTTCTAAAGTATCAAAACTGCCACACGGTTTAGTATAAGCAAGAAGGACATTCCGAACACCAGATATTCCGTGAACACAACAGTCCAGTCAAGGAGATATCAATACTGAATGATGTAAGTGATTCAATCATCGCCTTACGTTGAGTGACATACGTTGGGCAATGCAGTAAATAATGGGCCACATTATCTAGTTGATGACACACAGTGAAATTTGGAGAAATATCTTTATTAATAACATTTAGATAAGCACCAAGACCACAGTGCCCAAGACGAAGTCTGGTTAATGTCACCTCTTCTCTACGGTTGCCTCTGGATAATTTTGACTTCGTTAGAAAAGGCTCGATGCCATAGAGATGGCGTCCTTTTAAGGATGAGGACCATCTCTGTTGCCATTTCGTCTGAACACAGAACTTACTGGTGGTGCAGAATTCAGCAGGAGAGGGCAATATGGACTCATCTTGTTCCGACCCATCAAAATCTAATGCAGCTTTAGCCAATCTGTCAGCTTTTTCATTTCCAAATATCCCAACATGGGCCGGTATCCATGAAAATTCAACGTCTAAAAGATCTTTACTTAAGTCATCAAGAGATCAAGTATAATGTTGATCAAATCTTGCCTTGCTGAGGAGGAGCCTGTCCGTATTGCTTGTAAAGCACTTTAGAATCACTAAATATGACCGCTGATACAGGTCTTAAAAATGAATCGCCGCAAGCTCAGCAGAAAATACTGACAAGTGATCAGCTAATCGGAGAGAAATCTCTCTTTGATCAGTAGTTGTGAAGATACCTGCACCAACATGACCAGCCACTGGCCACTTGGACCCATCAGTGTAAATCTGCATAGCATTAGTCCACTGTAGACTTCGGATATGTTTCTCAGCAAGAGTTTTTATACGAAGAGCTGGCTAAGGTTTAGATGTTTGTTCAAGGACATCAAGATAAACGGATGGAAGTTCAAGCAACCGATGTGGCTTCTTAGGCAGAATATTGACATAATCTATGGCAACATCACGTACTTGATGATGAAAAGCAGTTCTCTGACTACGCATCCCATAAGGCCCCATACCGTCTTTCCAAGGATCGAGAAAATACTCAACACAATCTCCCAATACAGCTGACGTCGGGTGTTTCAGCCCAAAAGATTTTAACTTCAGGATGTATCTAACTTCAAACAGTTCACGTCTGAGGTCTAAAGGCATTTCACCCGATTCAAACACGTGGACCTCAACAGAGGTAGTTCTAAATGCTCCAAGACAGATTTGGAATGCTTTTGACTGAACAACATCTAGTCTTGCCTTGTCGTGATCTAAGGAGGGCACGATATAACATACATCCTGTCTGCACCCCATTTGGTACTGGAAATACTTCTCAGAAGGTTCAAGACTTTAGTGCACTTCTGAATCAAATAATCTATATGAGGTTTCCTGGTAAGCCTCCTATCAAACCAGAGTAAAAAAACTTCACCTTATCCACAAACTCCAAAGGAGAACCGCACAAAACCAATTTTGAATTTTGAGGAACCTTCTTCCTAGTAAGACTGATTGCAGACGATTTAGAAGCTGAAATCTTAAAACCCCACTGTATACACCAGATTTGTACAAGATCGAGAGATTGTTAAAGGCCACTGAAGACGATGTCAAAATTACTGGACCGTTTCCACAACGCTCCATCATCAGCAAACTGTGAAGTTTCGACCAGGACTTTGATATTCTCAAACAGGTCATTAATCATTTCATTAAATAATGTTGGCCTGACTACACTACCTTGGGGAGTTCCATATGCGACAGAGAAGTTCCAGTGCGATCTTGTATACTTCTATCACTCAAAAATTCCTTTATCCAGTCAAGCATGCGTCCACTAACTCCAAGCTTATGCAATTTTATTACCAAACCGTCTCTCATAACATGTCATAGGCCTTTTCAATGTCAATGAAAACACCCATCAGATATTCAGTGCTTCCTATGTCTTCTTAATTCCGGTTTCAAGTTGCACTAAATGATCAGCACAAGATCTGTTTTTCCGAAAGCCCGACTAAACACCTGAAAACAGATTGTTCTTTTCCATGAAGTAAACTAGCCGGTTATTTACCATTCTCTCCATTATTGTACACATGTTGGAGTTAGAGCAATAGGTCTGTAGGATGTGGCTTTAGTAGGATCTTTACCAGACTTAGGAATAGGAACTACAATTGCCTTTTTCTAAGAGATGGGGAGTTTGCTTTCAAACTAAATGTGATTAATAAGTAAAAGCATTGTTTCGAGGCTGATAAGTGGCAGATGTTTGAACATATCATTACATAATGAATCATCACCTGGGGAGGTATTTTTCAGTCCAGAAATGGCGTTCCTTAATTCCTGGAAACCAAATAAAGAGTTGTAGTCAGCGATATGATGTGCTGGACAATGTAAGATATCTGAATACTCTGATTCAAGTGTCTCCTTAATAATTTGAAAGTCTGAATTGAAGTTGTCTGTACTAGATACTTTCTGAAAGGACTGAGCCAATGCATTACTTCCGTCAATATCTGTTGTTGTTGGTGCATCTCTACCAATACATAGTATTGCACGGGTAGAACATGAACTACCAGAAATAATTTTCACTTTTCTTCATACGTGAGAAAGAGGTGTATTTGTGTTGATGGAACGTGTGTATTTAGGCCAAGACAAACGTTTGTCTTCAGTAACAGTTCGCTTGAGGAAAGCCGAAGCGTGTCGAAATTTCATTAAATCAGACGGAAAGGTAGACTTTCCAACCCTTTTGTTGGCCCTCTTCCTATCATCATGACATGCATCTGTCCACCAACAAACTGGCGGTTTAAGAGGACGTTTACCTGAACTTCTGCCTATGGCTACATTAGCTGCAGCAATAATGTGAGAAACAAAGCAGTTATGAAACTGTTCGGTATCAATCGAATTTAAAGCTGGGATGATAGCGTGGGAGCACACATCAGTACTTGCAGACCAGTCAGCTTTAGAGAAAGTCCACCGCTGGGCTGTTTCTCTTAATTCAGTTATCGGGTCAAGTTGGAGGCTGCCAAACGAATCCTGAAAATACACTTCACAGTCACAATGTGGAGCTAGTTGTCGACTGACAATGGTCAAATCCAGGGCTGAAAATGAAGTCATTCCGGGTTAGAGAACCATCATTCAGAAGGAAAAGATTCTGTTCATCAAGGAGTGTCTCAATGGCTTTGCCTCCTAATAGCTCCCCACAACGGATTATGGCTATTAAAATCACCACATAATATTTTAAGATTATCAGACACATTCAAAAGAGAAGCATAATCATCACTTGAAGCAAAAGCATGATTGTGGATATTATAAATCGAGACCGATCTCGTATTTTTCAAATGGATAGTGACTGCATTTGCTTCAACTTCGGACTGTGGCAATCTAATTTCACTAAAGGACAACGAATCCTTTATGAGTATAGCACAACCTCCTCTAGACACAGACGGACGGTCTTTACGTAAACAGACATACCCTTCCCAACGGAATCGATGAGTGGGATTCAAAAACGTCTCTTGAAGACATATAACATCTGGCATGGAGCCAAGACTGTTAACAAAAACTTTAAAGCCTGGACCATTCGCATTAATAGATCTAGCATTTCACTGAAGTATTAAGAGAGCCATAAAAAGAATTATGACTTCCATTTTTGACCCTTAAGCATGCTCGTCACATCATCAGGTGACAACTTTAAACACACTAGAGAATGTGCAGCTGATGCTATCGTCTGTAGACCATCAGATTTGAATGCACGATTGGATCCCAGGTCGGCAACTATGCATATAACAAAATTGAGAAAATAAACTGGAGAGACAGTGTTGAAAAGAGGTGTACAAGAGGTTTCATGCAAAAGGTCAGTAAGAGAATCAGTCTGACATTCAACCTGTTGGGTGTCAGTCTGCGTACTTGTAGTCACCATGACAAGACGAGATACCACAACAGGAATCTGAACAGCTGGAGACTGTGGTTGAGCAGCGGGTGGTGTGGCATGAACGGATGGGTCCTTAACAGCATGAGAATCTCCACGCACCTGTCGGACAGCCTGAGAATAGGAAAGTTTCCCCTCGACTCTAACTTTCTGGATTTGAACCACCTCTTGATACATAAGACAACCTCTGTAGGCAGCAGAGTGAATTTCACCGAGTGTTTATATTTAAGGAAACTCTCACTGCACTCTTCATACTTGTGCTTCCACATTTAGCATAAATATGATGAGTGCTCCTACACTTAGCAGAGACATGTCCAAAGGACTGACATTTGAAACATCGCACTGATAGGAAATCTCTGGAAGAAAATATCAACATGATCTGGTAAGGACTGACCAGCAAATATAAGCATAACAGATGTAGTAGGAATTTTATCAGGTCCACGAGTCAGACGCACTACGGAGCATATGTGAAGGCAAAACAGGTTTTAGTTCTTCCTCAATTTCAGTCATCTCAACATCCTGATCAATACCATAGATAACCCCGCGGGATATCATGGGTGATTCAGGCCAGTAAGCGGTAACATAATGTCACCAAGTTCTGTAATTTGCATACGTTTTCTGGGCAGCCTCAACGGTTTTTACTGTAACACTAATACACACAACCACCCCACCCATCGGGTAATGCGACCAATTCGCCTCCTCCCAGATGACACCACTTTGAATTCACCTTAACACTCCATGCTAAGTTCAGCCATTGCCGTGGAAAACCCTCAACAACTGACTGATTAATCCACGAAAAGGAATACAAGTGAAGTTTCAATAAACAACAAGCGTGGAGAAAATGTAAACAACAAAAAAGGAAAACCATAAAGAACCAAGTATGCTAGGATGCTGTTCTGTTTGGGCACAGGCACAGCACGTCCGTACTCGACGGCAGTCAAGACCGAACCTGCAGATGGCTCGAGACAGACGACCAAAACATTTTAGGGCAATGTCCGGGTACAGGGACCAAAAATCACACCACCCCAGCGCAGCTCAAATGATGGTGTCGTGCCTCCACGGGAAAATCGTAAATCATGTTTTAAGCATTCAGCACGTGATGCACGAGCTAAATTGGTGTATCAATCTGGTCATCTCATATCGTGATAACACAGCTGATAAAAGCACAACAAAGATATGCCAGGCCTGACACGAGATAAGAGAAAGAGAGAGCCACTGGGATGGCAGAAATGGGAGTAACACGTGACCCCAGACCCCACCCCAACCCATGTTTTACAGGATGCCTGTCCAATTTGAGAGATTCGGATGCATGCCACTGACAGTAGCCAGACTACTGCAACGATACCCGCAGAGAGGAAGGACAGATGACAGGCACAACACCACGGGAAGACCGGCGAATGGAGGTGGAGGTTTCATGGTGTGGGGCGGTATTAGTGGGCAACAGAAGACTGACCTGGTGATTGTGCAGGGGAACCTGAATGCTGTGCAGTACAGAGACCAAGACATAGAGCCAGTTGTGCTTCCATTCCTGCAAAACCAACCACAAGGGACAGTGTCTCAACATAACAATGCCAGGCCCCATACAGCGAGACTGACTGTGGACTTCCTCAAGCGTCACAATATCCACGTTCTCTCATGGTCAGCCATCTCACCGGGCACGAACCCAATAGAGCATCTATAGGACATTTAAACAGACTAGAAGACACTAACAAACACCTGTGAACAGACAAGAGTTGGAACGCGCCTTTAGGGACTTGGGTATCAGCGAAGAGAGTTCCGGGTGACGGCCAAGAGAGTTCCGGGTATGAAGGAAGCTGCAGTCTTTGTGATCCAGATGTGCGCCATGTGGAGGTCAGTCCCCGATTTCTCGAAACAAACTTAAGTCTCAGTTCTGACTTAAGTTCGATTTTTTACTAAAATTTGAGAAAACAGATTTCCTAAAACGTACTGAAATCGATTTTAAGCTCAAGAATAGTAGACAGTTTCAGTTTTGTGAATATATACCTTAAGGTGTTTGGGCATGTTCTATTTTGAAAAATGCAGTTGAGTTAGAAATTCAGTGGTTTCAAATTGTCAGTTTGAACTTTGAGTAAGAACTTAAGTATATTTCGAGAAATCGGGGCCAGGAAACATAGAGTGTGTGCAGGATGTGCAGGAACAGTTACACCGACTTACTGGTACAGATGTACTGAGATGGACAGATGTTCTGTGGAAGTCAGTGCAGCACTACATCAGAAGCCTGATGTGGAATTAGTATGCTGTTTACTGTCCTGTCATCATCCTGTTCCAAATCCGGACATTGAACTCACATTTTCTGAAGTAGTAAATGAACGGCTTACTTCACGTGGGGGTCACACGCTACTGAGACTCTAATTGTGTCAAGGTGAACTGTTTGTGAACCTGAAAAATCTTGTACACTTGTTTAGATATCACTGGAAATCGGTACTTCGAACCCCACCATTGTTCCATAATTCCCCACACGTCATGTGTCTTCAGTACCTCCTTAAGAATGTGATTAGACGATGACCTATTATTATTCTTTAATTCAAATTGCACATTTAACCAAAGTTATTTGTTGTGTCTTTTTCACAGTTCATTAAAGTTGACCTATACTTTCTTTTGCCGCTTAGTTTATTTCAGTCATTTGTATCAGTTGATGTCTATCACGGCTAAGTAAGAGAAGAGGAATGAAATACGCACAAGTGTTCACGCAAAATAATTCAGATCTGTCACTTACCATCAGTTGGGATCTTCTCTGTCATGACTGCGGACAGATTCGTTCTGTGACGTCATCATATTGTGACGGAATAACACATTATGATGACATGTAGCGTTGTGACGTCACCCCTTGCTGCTGTTTTCATTGTGCAGAGGAATGCGCAGACGTCTGCTTATATTGTGATGTTTGTGAAATACTCAATTAATCCTCTAGTCGTACTGGTGAGCTAAGGCGAATTCCTTATTGCACTCCAATTTTGGTTTTGTACGGTTTCTTATTTTCAAAAAGATCACAGAAGAGTGTGACAAATGGAATCTTTGAATCATTATAGTTCTTCGAACTCTCAGCTCCTAACGTGGCATTTTCTCATTCAGTGAATAAGGTCCGAATGCACTAGTATGGCGTCCTGTTAATGTACAGACGGAACACAGGTTCTTCCAATCGTTTTACATCTTCCATAATACGTCTCGTTTGTTTATTGGTTGTTTACGCCGCACTCAGCAATATTCCAGTTATATGATGGCGACCATAGTAAATAACCGAGTCAATCTAGTGGTCAACAGCATGAGCATCTGTGTGCGCAAATATGCTACAACGAAACACGTCAACCAAGTCAGAGAGCCTGACCACCGATCCTGTTAGTAGCCTCTTACAAGCATGAGTGGCTGAAAAACAAATCTAACCCGGATCTTCACGGGGAGCACAAGTAAGACGTTCTGTATATATGTACAGACGGAGCACAGTTTCTTCCCAATGTGTTTCTTGTCCCGAAATATGAAGTTCTTATTAATCAAACATTATGTGAAAAGTAAACAGGGATTATACTTTTGAAAAAAAACCCGCTCCACACAGTCGCTTACATGTATGTAGACGGTTAAGCTTGTTGGTGGAAATATATTTAGTGTATGTGATGTCTCGCAGTGTTGTTAATATTTGACCATCAAGTATAGCATATGTTTAGTTAATGAGAAGAGAAGTCCTTTGATTCTGACCCGAAAGATGACTGTGTAGTTGAAACTGTATACGGGACTTGTGTTACAGGTTTCGTTGGGAAGTTTTGAGCTTGAAGGATTATTTTGCGGATGATTTGTAAGGAGATGATGATGATGACTGTAATCACTACCAAGATATGATGGAAGTTAAATCTCTCAGACACATTCTTGCAGTGTTTCGATGCTTATTTTTGACCAAATAACGCTTCGATATTGTTGGTAATTTCTGGTGGAATAAATTTACAAGTGCATTCATTCTTCTTGAAATAACGCGTTTCCCCCAGTACTGACGTTTTCATCATGCGTAATTTATGTTATCATACGTCTGCATGCACTGTATGTTGATCCCCGCTAATCGTCCAAAGGCCTGTGTATGTAGAACCGAAGTAATATTTGAAAACTGGAAAGTACAAAATTGATTGGACAGAATACCAAAGACTTTCCGCTCCTTATTGTGTTTATACACATTGGTTGAGAATATTTGTTTGTTAAACGGTAACAGAATTATATTATATTCAAACGATGGCGATGGTCCTCATAGGCCTGTTTGACATGCTCATTATCTGAAACAAATTGAACAACGGCAAAACACCAACTCTATGTATGTCACAAATGAATTTACGGAATGATTTTCTGAACTTCAAGAGAATAAATAAGCATGACAAACCGCGGTCCAGAGCCAAAGTAATACATCCGTATTAAAGCCATCACTGGAAAATAACCATATTTTGGCCGCTAAATTTTAGCCATAATTAAACAAGGCGAATAATGTTTTGCTAGTCACTTTCTCTTACATCAAGTTAGTCTGTCTCACAGTCCCTGAACCACATCCCTCTTTGCAATGCCTTAGATAAAGCCTTAGATGAAACAAGTCTAGATTTCCTCCGGTTCTGAATCACTGGTCTCCGTGCATGGGGCTCCTTTTCAATTTATATGAGTTAGTTTGTTACCATAGAAATTATATATATTCATATGCAACATTTGACTAAACATTCGTCTAACATCAAACCCACACAGCTTGATAAAACTGAAATTTTGTTCAAGGCGGTGTATTAAATATCAGTCGTAACACCGACATATACCAAATCAATCCTTTGTGTTATGTCGCTATTAATTATTATTATTATCTTGTAGATTATGAAAACGTATGCATTCGTTAATACATTCTACATGACATCAAAGACTGGCAAATACTTACATTCTGCCAATGTCGGGTGGAGAAAAAAATCTTCTGCTGGTAACTACTACCTGTCTAAAGAGCTCAAGAGTTCGAAGCAGACGCGAAAATATTGGCGTTTCCCATTGTCGTGAAGGAATGTTTTTAGGTTGATTAGTTAATGGCAGTGTGTTTGAGATAATTGTGTACAAATTTAATGGGAATATCTCATTTTAGTCGCGCTGTGTATCGAACCAATGTGAGAAAGTTTGGAAACGTCACACGTCCAAAAGAACCCTCCCGTGCGTGTACATCAGTATCACTATATGTTTGACAACGAGGAGAAACTTGCATTCATCTTGGACCTTCTTATTTCTACAGAAAGGTAAGTGAAGAAAATTTCTTTATGCATACGAGAGGAACTGTGGAGTATATCTCGGTCTTGTAAAAGCATCGCAAATACATCGTAATGTTGGCAGAGCTGTTGGGCGTTTGAATAAGGGCGTGGCCATTTTTACAGACTTTCGTGACCTTTGAACTGGACATACACACGTCTCCCATTTCGGAATCTCACAAACATATCTCCGATTTCTGAAGGAAACAAATATGTTGATGTACAAGTATCACGTAACATCTAAATAAATTGGTCAGTCATTTCCAACAAAATAAAAACGTACTTGACAATGTTTTGACATACAAAAGCAAATTGGTATGAGCTAAATTCTGTTATTCAAAATAAAGAAGTTCCTGACAGCGATACAACCGTTACTCTTCAGATTGGGCATGTCACCTCTCCAAATTAACATCAAAATAGAGCTAGCATGGTGTTTTCAGAAACCATCGGTGGTAACACTGTTGCAATCCTTTTTTAGTGAAGGTATATTGCAGAGATGAAAAGCATGAAAGACCACATATAATACGTGGATATCTCTGCAAGGCATGCGATGAGATCCCTGTGTTACTTGATGAAGTAGTAGTAAAATCCCTCAGGGCAACGGTGATGTCAATGTGAATCATTTGCAACAGTGCAAGGAAACTGAATATTATCACAGGGCAGTTTTGGTCTGATGCGTTCAAAACAACTTTCAGGACGATGGTAAATACTATAATCAGGTGTAGTGTTGTGGCAAATGTTATGTGCAATTTGTAGACATTTAAATGAAGGGTTGGTTTATTTGATGCCAAGATAGTACCTCAGTAAAAGCACATGAATGCTCAAACTAATGAAAGTCAAACAATTTTTTTGGAGGGTTCATAAATCTGACTGGGAACTATTGTCAATTACCCGAGAAAAAATGGTTTCCAAGTTGATAATTCAACACTAGGCATTATCAAAGAATTCAAAGTATATATGTATAATCTGTGTAGATGAAAGTATCTTCTACATAGATATATCTAAAGTCTATATAGATGTAAGAATGATTTATGTAGAAGGACTGTGTTCTCCAAAGATGAGGGTAAAATTTATGCTGTTGGTAACTAGTTCTTAGACTGTGTCACTAATATGCTTTGGTATGAATGGAACCTTGGTTCTGTCTATACTGTTTGATACCTGTGGGTGGTTTTGTTCAACCTGTACACATTTGTCATGTATTTCTCTATGGTTTGGAATTTATGCCATGTATTTGATTTAAACATGTTTCATTCAGTGGAGAAAAGGAATGGGCACAAGTTGTCCAATGACACCCTCTCCCAATATATACAATAGTTACGTTTACATGAAAACAGAGAATATGTTCATGAGAAATCTTCTGTTTGAGAAAACAATATTCAGTCAGTAGAAGGCGCATGAGTCTATTTAATGCAAAATATCTGAAGTCAAAATATTTTACTGCACAAAGCTGTACCTGCAACTAGGTGTATGCACGTATTCATGTGGCCACCATCTGGTCATCTACCAACAAATTTGAGGGTTCTTTTAAGTTCACGGGGTTGTGGGCTGCACACTAGGGGTTGTGACAACAGTGAAAGAGTATGCAAACAACATTGACTCCAAGGTTGTAACACCCGGTCACAGGTGGGCTCGATCCCGATACCTTAAGTTCTTTGGATCATTAGCCTGGTGCCTTAGTCTGCTTATCCACCATGCCACAAACCATGAGACACTGTATCTCTGATCGTTACACAACCATGAGACACTTTATCTCTGATCATTACACAATCATGAGATACTGTATCTCTGATCATTACACAATCATGAGATACTGTATCTCTGATCATTACACAATCATGAGACAGTGTATCTCTGATCATTACACAATCATGAGATACTGTACCTCTGATCATTACACAATCATGAGACACTGTATCTCTGATCATTACACAATCATAAGACAGTGTATCTCTGATCATTACACAATCATGAGACAGTGTATCTCTGATCATTACACAATCATGAGACACTGTATCTCTGATCATTACACAATCATGAGACACTGTATCTCTGATCATTACACAATCATGACATACTGTACCTCTAATCATGTTGCAATGATGGGATTCTGTACATCTGATGATACCACAATCTTGACACAATGTACCTCTGATAGTGACACAATGATGATATCAATCACCTCTGTTCAGGACACAATCATGATACGATATACCTCACATCAATCTGTGTAGATTTCCTTAGTCAACTGTTTTTGCTATCATAGGAATAGGATGAACATTATTAGCAAAAACACTTATTTGTTGACATTTTTGCTTCATTATTCCATAAACCAACTCCTCTTCATTAATTAGTATTTCAATATTTTGAAAAGGTTTGCCTTTACATTTTGGAGGAAAGGAATTAATGCATATATACCAGATCAACTGTGAAAATAATGTTCACTCTCTATCATATGACAAAATAAAGAAGACAAATGGAAATTAATTACATCAAGTTGTCTAAAAAGATTAACACCAGCTGATGACATCCGAGTCTTGATACAGAATACAAATGTTTTACTCACTGAGAGATAATTATTTCTGATTAAATTTTAAAGAAAAGATAAAAATGACCCCATGATTTTATTCTTTCTACAGACAAGAGCAGGTTACATCCATAGCAGTGATACACTTACTGGTGGATCAGGTATTTTAACTTTTTACCTGTTTGAAATTACGAGTCGCAGGTGTGGCTTATATGTCCCTATAGCTGGTGGCCTGCTCATCCTGCTTCTCTGCAGGATACCTGACCAACAGGTGGTGTTTCTGTTATCTCGTTAAGGAAATTAACAAGCAGGTAATTTATGATCAATAAGGCCCTCTAATGTTAGTATGACAATGCGATAGCGTTGTCAAAAGCCAAGCAGATTTATCGGCTGTGTGTGGTGTAGGAGGCCCTGTAATGGGCCACGCAATGAGGCAGAGCATGCAAGGAACAATGAATAGAGTGGAACAGTGGCCATTTTGAGCGAAGTTGTCTTTTTAGGAGAGTTAAATTTACGTCACTAATCTGTTCACAGCTGGTTGCAGTATTGTATCAAATGCTAACAGTGTTTATGACCCAAGTATGTCAAATGCTCGCTTAATCTCAATTAAAATCACCTCACCTTCATAATGTGAAAAAGTATTACATATAAAATCGCGATGCAATGTAAAAAGATGGCAAAGGAATGTTTTGCTATCGCAAGAACTGTCTTCTAAAACATTGTTTCCTTCTGTGATTATTGACAAAAACTTGCAGTGGATTTTCTTTAGTGTGCATGTTTATATAGTTCCTGCTTTATCATCTGCATGTTCAAAATTCACTGAGACCTCAAAGACATTTTCAGATAAAATGAAATAAAATTAATGATTAGATGTCCATGTAACTTTGCAGTGATTTACAAACAGAGTCAATCAAAAACAGAAATATATGTACTTGTGGGTTTGAAAAATGTAGAAAAATGTGAAATTTGGGTGTGAAATTGTTTTCATACAGTACATTCTGGTGTGTATTTGTGTTCATGAAACTGTTTTGACACAGTACATTCTGGTGTGTAATTGTGTTCATGAAACTGTTTTGATACAGTACATTCTGGCGTGTAATTGTGTTCATGAAACTGTTTTGTCACAGTACATTCTGGCGTGTAGTTGTGTTCATGAAACTGTTTTGACACAGTACATTCTGGTGTGTATTTGTGTTCATGAAACTGTTTTGATACAGTACATTCTGGCGTGTAATTGTGTTCATGAAACTGTTTTGATACAGTACATTCTGGCGTGTAGTTGTGTTCATGAAACTGTTTTGATACAGTACATTCTGGTGTGTAGTTGTGTTCATGAAACTGTTTTGACACAGTACATTCTGGTGTGTAGTTGTGTTCATGAAACTGTTTTGATACAGTACATTCTGGCGTGTAATTGTGTTCATGAAACTGTTTTGACACAGTACATTCTGGCGTGTAATTGTGTTCATGAAACTGTTTTGACACAGTACATTCTGGTGTGTAGTTGTGTTCATGAAACTGTTTTGATACAGTACATTCTGGCGTGTAATTGTGTTCATGAAACTGTTTTGACACAGTACATTCTGGCGTGTAATTGTGTTCATGAAACTGTTTTGATACAGTACATTCTGGCGTGTAATTGTGTTCATGAAACTGTTTTGACACAGTACATTCTGGCGTGTAATTGTGTTCATGAAATTGTTTTGATACAGTACATTCTGGCGTGTAATTGTGTTCATGAAACTGTTTTGATACAGTACATTCTGGCGTGTAATTGTGTTCATGAAACTGTTTTGACACAGTACATTCTGGTGTGTAGTTGTGTTCATGAAACTGTTTTGATACAGTACATTCTGGCGTGTAATTGTGTTCATGAAACTGTTTTGACACAGTACATTCTGGCGTGTAATTGTGTTCATGAAACTGTTTTGATACAGTACATTCTGGTGTGTAATTGTGTTCATGAAACTGTTTTGATACAGTACATTCTGGCGTGTAATTGTGTTCATGAAACTGTTTTGATACAGTACATTCTGGCGTGTAGTTGTGTTCATGAAACTGTTTTGATACAGTACATTCTGGCGTGTAATTGTGTTCATGAAACTGTTTTGATACAGTACATTCTGGTGTGTAATTGTGTTCATGAAACTGTTTTGACACAGTACATTCTGGCGTGTAATTGTGTTCATGAAACTGTTTTGATACAGTACATTCTGGTGTGTAGTTGTGTTCATGAAACTGTTTTGATACAGTACATTCTGGTGTGTAGTTGTGTTCATGAAACTGTTTTGATACAGTACATTCTGGCGTGTAATTGTGTTCATGAAACTGTTTTGATACAGTACATTCTGGCGTGTAATTGTGTTCATGAAACTGTTTTGACACAGTACATTCTGGTGTGTAGTTGTGTTCATGAAACTGTTTTGATACAGTACATTCTGGCGTGTAATTGTGTTCATGAAACTGTTTTGACACAGTACATTCTGGCGTGTAATTGTGTTCATGAAACTGTTTTGATACAGTACATTCTGGCGTGTAATTGTGTTCATGAAACTGTTTTGACACAGTACATTCTGGCGTGTAATTGTGTTCATGAAATTGTTTTGATACAGTACATTCTGGCGTGTAATTGTGTTCATGAAACTGTTTTGACACAGTACATTCTGGCGTGTAATTGTGTTCATGAAACTGTTTTGATACAGTACATTCTGGTGTGTAATTGTGTTCATGAAACTGTTTTGATACAGTACATTCTGGCGTGTAATTGTGTTCATGAAACTGTTTTGATACAGTACATTCTGGTGTGTATTTGTGTTCATGAAACTGTTTTGACACAGTACATTCTGGTGTGTAGTTGTGTTCATGAAACTGTTTTGATACAGTACATTCTGGCGTGTAATTGTGTTCATGAAACTGTTTTGATACAGTACATTCTGGTGTGTAATTGTGTTCATGAAACTGTTTTGATACAGTACATTCTGGCGTGTAATTGTGTTCATGAAACTGTTTTGATACAGTACATTCTGGTGTGTAGTTGTGTTCATGAAACTGTTTTGATACAGTACATTCTGGTGTGTAGTTGTGTTCATGAAACTGTTTTGATACAGTACATTCTGGCATGTAATTGTGTTCATGAAACTGTTTTGATACAGTACATTCTGGCGTGTAATTGTGTTCATGAAACTGTTTTGATACAGTACATTCTGGCGTGTAATTGTGTTCATGAAACTGTTTTGACACAGTACATTCTGGCATGTAGTTGTGTTCATGAAACTGTTTTGACACAGTACATTCTGGTGTGTAGTTGTGTTCATGCACTATGTTCACTTCCATATTACAAAACAGACATTAACTTTACGTTTGAAACTGCAAGCAGCAAAATTGCTGCTGTATTGCTATAACCTGTAGATAACATACACGGAACCACACAAACAGGTGATTGATATAATGACCAACCCCCATTAGCCCATGAAATAGCCACTGTCCCACTGGCCCAAGACTAGTAAAACTCCAGTCAACAATTACAGCCCCGACTCGCTAGTGAATTGTCATGGGGTAGTAATTCATATCACTCTTTCCAACTTGTTAACTTTTAATACTTTTTTAAATCAGGTAAAATTATGGCCTGATAAAAATATTCATCATATCGGCAGCTTGAATGATGAAACAGGTGTCATGCCTACAATATCTTAATCTGATTTTGTAGGTTTTTTGTTACGTTTCTACATTAAAATTTCAGCTAGTGAAATTGTGGTGTGCTTCTAATGTTGAGGCATAGTTAGCACAACTGACTTGTGAAATTTGGAACAATTTTGCACACTGACCCCCCTATCAGATATGATTACATCAATCAAGCAAGTTGCCAGGCCTGTCCATCCAATCCTCTATTCTGTCATCTGTTAGGGTCGGTAAAGGTTACGAGGGACAACTTGAACCGGAGGCCCTGAAAGGAAGCATTGTCAGCGCATCATTGATTTATGTACCAGAGAACTACAAAAACAAAGAAAGAAATCTGTAAAGATATGACAAGTAACTTAATTGCTTTTGATGACAGTGTTTTTTGTGTCGAAAGCAATTGCATGTTGAACCACAAAGTTCTTTTGAAATGACGTCATGGATCTGCTCCTTCATTACGGGATGCCGTGATGGTTGAACATTTTTCTTGCCGAAAACTGAAAGTTCCCTGAGTGCAACAGTTTTTAGCAATTTACTAACTTTTTGAATACCAACTTAGGGAAATTATCTTTTTATGGATGAAAATAACATTAAGTTGTGTAAAAATATTATGTCAAAGCATGTATGTCTGCCCGTACCCATGAAATACGTTGTGATTTCCCCAATTTTTATATCAATTATTTGTGTTTCAAGTTACAACATTTCTAGCCACAAACACTGATCATGATACTGACTCTATGCTCTGACCTTGATTTTGACCCTGACCCTAACCTTAGCCCTACCTTGATGTGACCCTGACCCTTGCTCTTGCCCTTGCCCTTTCAAATAAGGACTAAACACTATGGATAAACAAGTTCTATATTTGGTTGATGTGACATTTCAGTACAGATTCTTGCATCATTGTCGGACAAGTACAACGACACTTGAATCTGTATCAATGAAGAAGTTGTTCATCCTTGTCTCATTTACCAAGTTCCAAATGTGACAATCAAAGAAACGTACCCTAACCCTAACCCTGGCCACAACCCTCCCACTAACCAAACTCTATGTTTAGTCAAGGTGGGTCAGTTTAGTATCATCATACTATAGACCCAGGTTCAGTCTTCCATATGGGTACAATATGTGAAGGCCATTTCTGGTGGTCCCCGCCAGTTTATTGTTGGAATATTGCTAGAAGTGCCATAAAACCAAACTTACTCACTTACTCATTGTTCTTTTGCCTGATCTTGACATGTTACACTTGGTCAGGAGTTTTGATTCCTTATTTATTTAATGCCGGAGGTTACATATGAAAGCTTTAGTAGGTTCCCAACATGCATAGAAATGCCATTGCATGTCTAATCCAGACATGAAGTTTAAAACTTTGAAATCCACCACAGCCTTTGGACCTGCATTATTTATTTTAAAGATATCATCAAACGTTTGATAAAGGCCTTTTTGACTGCTTAAAATAGTCCAAACAATTTACAGGGTTTTAATCCAATTTTAAGGTATTTTATATTTGATTTCTCTTTTAACAAACACTCACATTAACTTTTCAATTGTTACTGTCATAGCTTGCATAGCAACAGTTTTCAGGACAAATACGGTAGTGCAGACAAATAAACATCTTTGAAAAAATGTATGTGACATCACTTTCGTACAGAAATTTCAGGAGCATGTGAATTTTCAATTAAGCAAAGCTTCTATAAAGATTTAAGATGTTTTATAAGTGTCATGCACTTTAATCAATTTATGCTCGATTCTAATGATTCAGAAAAAGGGCTACTGTTAAGGATTATAAGTGGGGCCTTTAGATAATGGCTGCAGTTCTGAAAAAAAGAAATTAAAGTTTGTACAAAGATGTTTTGATAAATGTTTTAAGTGTTCTTCTGACATGATATATGCCATTTTGTTAAACTTGACTTTGTTTCATATATGCTAGTTAACTCTGAACTATTGCCACAGAATAATCTTGACAATATTTCTGTAGGAACATGAGAGAAGAACATTTAGACTATATTCATGCATATTGAGATATGAGGCTATAAAATCATTTTGTGACTGTAATATGGAGTTACCTCCCTTATCATGTTAATGCAAAGTTTCCTCCAGAGGCGTCAGATCTTTTATCTTGATAAATATTATTACAAATTGACCTAATTAATATAGGAATACATACCAAGGATGGTTTGATTGAGATGAGACACATATATGCAAAATGTGACATGCTGTTAATGAGATCCTTACAAGGTGCTGGTTCATGCGAGGAAATGTGATGTCACAAGGAATATCGATTGCTTCCAAAGTAGTGAGCCGATGAGGATCAGCGGCGTATACCTGTAGTTGACCAAAGTGTCTTGTCTCCATGCGATTGAGATGAGCTATAAAGTTCTTCATGTGGTGCCTGATATGTATGAAAAATATGTCTATTACAACCATAAATATTAATGATACATGTGGATTTCATTTTGGAAATTGGATAACAACTATAAAAACTGAAGTTTTCAGTATTGCCGACATGCTGCATAAGTTGTGTTTTTAAATATGTTCATTTCATCTTATTGGAATACTTTTTGTAAATTTTCCATCAATATTTTTGTATAGTGGTATGTACAGTAATAAGTTAGAAGTTCTTTCCCTTTATTTAAGATTTCATAATTACCTATCTTGTGAGTCAGTCTTTCATTATGTTTCAGCTGGACAGGCAGACATGTTATCATAAACCCGTTTTAATTTTCCCTGTCAAGTTTTAATGTCTGGGACCTGTCACATGAAACACATTTATTTTGCTGTAGATTTAAACATTAAGATTCCATTAAAGGTGAAATCTTGTTGATCTGCCAGTCATGTTTTTCAAATGAAAACCGGAGAGTGTGCAAAGACATTACTTGAGAAACTCCTTCATGTGTTATCAGTGTAAGGGGTAGCTTAATGGTTAAAGCGTTCTCTTGTCATGCCAAAGACCCAGGTTCTATTCCCCACATGGGTACAATGTGTAAAGACCATTTCTGGTGTCCCTGAAGCAAAATTGATGGAATATTCCTAAAAGCAGCATAAAAATAAGCTCCCTCACCATTATCATTATGAAGTGTTTTATTATTATAATTATTTTATGTATCTCTATAGCACCAATATCCGGATCTGCGTAGCTGCTCAATGGCACTTTTTTTTTTCACCTCGACCTTTGGATGTCAATCTCAGTGGCATGTCAGGTTTTGTTTTCAATCTTACCCTGGTTGTCAATTGTAATTTGGTTTAGATTATTGAGGTTTGATTGTATTGTGAAAAATATGGATTGATATACTCTGACATCAGTCTGATAAACATGTGTTTGTGGACGTTATATTTAGTTGTGATTGTGATTTAAGGGTTCACGGGATAACCATGTGTCTGCTTGCGTCATACATTATTATAGCCAGACAAATCATCACTCACCCTCACTGACTTTAACTTGGTATCTCTTGGTAGGTAATGTGCACACTATTCATCTATTTGTTATGGTGAAATCACGAAATTACCTGTCAAAGGAAACTGTTGGTATGTCTGTCTGAAACGCTTTTGTCCCTTCAAAGAGATATTCTGTGGTTTGTATGTGAAATGATCACTACATTGGTGTCAGTTAAGCCAATGTTAATATTTTGTAAAGGCTCAAAAAGTATACAGAAGTATGACAAACTTTTAAGAATTAATTACTAAATTTTAATATCTTCATAACCTGAGACACTGGATTTTTTGGTGTAACACCAATGACCTCATTAGTACAGTGGACGATTTTTCCGAAATAATCCTATCTTATGTTATCTGTATATCATGTTTCACTGTCTCCTATATTATCAATTTCATCAGATTGGAAAGGACTTGCAAACAAATTCTCGTTACTGTGTAATGAACTGTAAAGCACTTAAAGAACAACTTGCGCATGAACAAAAACTTTCACGTTTAGAAGGTTTATGTACCTTATGAAATGGATATCGTCCCAAATTTCATCTCAACATTTTTAAAAACTTCACAAATCATTTTTAAAAAACAGTTTGTTATGGTGTGTGGAACATATGACATACTTTTCATTAAAATTTATTCTCATACCAGCTCAATGTTCCCTGAACCAACATTCAGCAGAACCAACCCATTATCACCACCGAAGACGTCAAACTTTGTGAGTTTAGCCGATGGATGTTTATTTTTCTACAAAGTTTCCATCTCACAACAGCTCCCTACAGTGCATTTGGCTAACATTTCACAAACGACTTTTTAAATGACGCTGATAACATCTTCACTAGTAACACTGGGGTACGTTCAGATAATATTATCAGCGTGAGGGGTACTGCACCAGCTGATAGAACAACACTGTGTCACTAACGTCGTGGAAGGTTCCATAAATTTAGAACTGCCTTGCATCAAAAATGTAATTTTAATGTCCTTTTTAAGTATGAAAGAGAATTTGATTAATGGAAAAAAACATATGTTTTTTATCAAGATATAGGAACTTTAAAAGATTGTTGTAATGTGTAGAAACATTGATGTAATATGTAAACTTGTGTTTCAGAAATGTCTGGATTTGTTTATAACATTTCTTAAGGTTTTTCTATTCATAATTTGAAATTTTGATACCATTTTTTTTGTAAACACTGACTTTATATAATATTTTAGAATAATATGAAACCATCTGTTATATGTCTGTTTTCCTGGAAATTAAGTTATATGCTGGTAAAACTTTTGTTTTTGAAACTTTTCTTATTTAAAATATGGTGGAATTCTAACTTAAAAGTTAGGAATTTGCTCTTGTATAAATCTCTGGATGATTTGTAATTGATGCCCCACACAGCAGGTTTTGACAGAGTAAAGTGTCACAGGGAATAAAATCTGGAAATGTCATAATTTACATATTTTCATATACATTAACAGATTGAAATAAACACAAATTTATCATTTTTATTCACATTATTTGCTCATATGAAAAGTAGAAATTTATATGATTCCAGTCTTTCCATGGTGGACTTGACACATGAAGATATGCAAAGAATCAATGTTGTCAGTTTTTCCATTCGACTCTTTCATGTAATTGCAGCTATATACTTTGCTTAGATTCTATGCTTATTCTTTTGGAACACATGGCTGAAATTCTAGAAAAATAAATGGAATATTCCAAACATAAATGATGACAAAAATAATTTTGTGTTTTTTGGAAAAAAATGAGCAAAAGTACTGCAAACAGTCATTGCAGAGACAGCAGTGCCTCATATATTTTTACTGGCTTAACTTTTTCTTGACTCTTTGTTTGCAAGTAAATTTTGAAACATAAATACCTCACCAGAGGTAAATAGAAATATTTATTGTGTTCATTAAGGTAAACATTAAAAAAAATCTTATTCCTTTTTTTGTTGATATTTTTTACATTCTAAAAAGTAGGATTTATGGTTGGCAAAGTGTGAGAGTTAATCTATAGACTTAAACACAAACAATAGCTGTAGAGAGTGAGAGTGCTGAGGCTAACGGATCAAACTGTTATTTTCTTCAGGTTATTGTGTAAAAGGAGGAAAATGTAGTTTCCTAAAATATTCAGTAAAGCAAGTAATTAATTGTTTTAAATATTAGTCTGCCACTGTTGCACTCACTCATTCACTCACTCTACCACCTCATGCACCTCATATACTGTAGTCCAACTACACTAAAACAGGCAGTACTTTGTAACCTTTAGTCTACGTCATCCATTTTATCAAGCAGCCAAATATTTTTGCATCCTGTCCACTTTAACTTAGTTGCATCCATTTCTATGTGTATCAGACACAATATTTTATAAACATGTCTACAATAATTAATCTGGCAAATCCTGTTATCTGTTATCAATTGATGGAGAGGCATGGTTCATGCTGACATATGCATGCCAAGTAAAGTCTACAACTGTACTCCTAAACATTTGCACTGAATCATGTGCTGATTTCAGATGAGTCGGTTTAGTGTAGTCTGTGCTATTCCCATGATACAAAATGCAGAAGCTGCCTCAAATTTGAGGCTGATGGAAGTAAAAAAAACTGCCAAATGATAATGCCACCATCACCACCACCACCACCACCATCATCGCCACCATCGTCGTCATCGTCCTCCTCCTCCTCCTCATCATCATCATCATTGTCATTGCCATCATCATCATCATCATCATCATCATCATTGTCATTGCCATCATCATCATCGTCATCATCATTGTCATTGCCATCGTCATCGTCATCGTCATCATCATCATCATCATTGTCATTGCCATCATCATCATCATCATCATCGTCATCATCATTGTCATTACCATCGTCATCGTCATCGTCACCATCATTGTCATTGCCATCGTCATCATCATCATCGTCATCATCATCATCATCATCATCATCATCATCATCATCATCATCATCGTCATCATCATCATCATCATCATCGTCGTCGTCGTCATCATTGTCGTCATCATCATCATCATCATCATCATCATCGTCATCATCATGATCATCAGCATCATCATCACTTGTCAAAGGACACACCCCAGGTTTTTCAGTTATACCTTAATGTGGCAAAGTCCCCATTGTTTCTGATCAGTCTCTACTACCAATGTTGGTGAAGTATGTCACCTGTGACTCAGGACAACTGCATACATGTGCCACCAAGTGAAAATGCTCAGTTTATGATTGCTGACATATTTTTGTAGAAGCCTGCCTGTTACTGGCTGTTGAAGTGAAGTATTTTCGAACAGAGACCGTACAGTGAGCACTTCACATATCCATTGTCTGTATTTCTTAATGTAAACTACCTTCATATGCTTCAAGAGAGCTGACGGTAATGGCGAATTTGATTATGTCAGTATTTTTGTATTGATTAATAATTATTTTATTTTAAATTTGTTTGATAGTTAATATATTTCATTTTATTTAATTACTTTGTATTACTTTTCATGTTTTTATGTTGTATCTTCAAACGTACATTTTCTGAAGGAACAGTTGGGGATCATGAATCTTGTGGATACAAGTGAGGTCTGAGCACAATATTTCATAAAAAAATATGTCTAAGGAAATATTCATGTTCAACCCATTTTTTGTCAGTATATGTTATGTTTCGTCTTTTTATTCAGAATCGAAAAGTGGTTTAATGCAAAAAAAATGAAAATGTACATTTGAAAGCATAGTTTCAAAGCAAAATTTACAAAGTGAACTTTTTGAAACATAAAATAAGGATTTGGGCATTTTGTTTTTCTGGTCACTTTTGGTTGTAACTGTTAAATCACAGGGGTGTTTTTTGCTGTGATGCACCTAATTGTGTAAGGGTGTCGCAATGATGAAGTACCACGCCACTGCCCAGGTACTGACTAATGACTTCACATAAGGCCTTACTCATTAACATGTTCGCATGAGAGATTCCACAAAGTTGGACAAGAATTTACTCAAAGAGTTGCAGAATAAAATGTGTACATCATGAGCAAGTGCTTGTAGCAATGTACACAAACTCAAAGACATCAAGTCTTTTGCTTGCTTGATAATAACTCAAGTCCAGCTGCAATTACTTAACCAAGCACTGTACATGTTACATAGTTGTTTTCAAGGGTTTGAGGGGAGGGGGGGAGGGTGGAAGTTGGGGGAGACTGTAAGTGGGTAATGAAATACTCCTGGTTTCTTCAAATGGTAGATATCTTGTGATTTTCTGAGTTTTTGCATTAATTGTTGTTTGTGAGACATTTTATTCAATTAGCACAAGAAAAAAGAGGACGTTTAAGGTTTTTTAATCGATCTGCATGAATCGTCACATATTCAGGACTGATTTATGGTTCCTGGTTGCTGAAGAAAGAGTTCATTTGGAACAAGGTATATTTTTGTATATTTATGGAAATGAACTTTTAATTCTCTTATTATATTTATTTAAAACTTAGTCATAAATCAGAAACAAATACTGATGAACATGGTAAAAATGTTTCATACCTTCCAACATATAAATGACCACACTTCCTTTGAAAAGATAGGACACATAAGAAGGTGTGTGACAGTCTGTGTTCTTTCAAGGTGGTCATATGGAGCTGGTTGTTTTATTTGGGCGAGTTTGATGCCAGTTTGACTCACCTTACTGACAGTGCAGTGAGGCTACATCCTGGTGTGTTTCCCCATAATGTCTTTACTTTTGTCCATGCTAGACATGTGGGCAGGAAACTTTCAACCAACCAGGTCAATAATTTACATATAAATATAACTGCAGTTATGCCATCCCATTCTGTTTAAGAGGTTTGAATCTGGTCTATCACATTAAACTCTGGTGTTTCACTCTACAGTACTTATAGTACCTACATCAAACTGTGGTGTAGCACTCTACAGTACCTACATCAAACTGTGGTGTAGGATTCTACAGTACTTACATCAAACTGTGGTGTAGCACTCTACAGTACTGACATCAAACTGTGGTGTAGGACTCTACAGTACTTACATCAAACTGTGGTGTAGCACTCTACAGTACTTACATCAAACTGTGGTGTAGCACTCTACAGTACTTACATCAAACTGTGGTGTAGGACTCTACAGTACTTACATCAAACTGTGGTGTAGCACTCTACAGTACTGACATCAAACTGTGGTGTAGCACTCTACAGTACTTACATCAAACTGTGGTGTAGCACTCTACAGTACTTACATCAAACTGTGGTGTAGCACTCTACAGTACTTACATCAAACTGTGGTGTAGCACTCTACAGTACTTACATCAAACTGTGGTGTAGCACTTTGCAGTACTTACATCAAACTGTGGTGTAGCACTCTACAGTACTTACATCAAACTGTGGTGTAGGACTCTACAGTACCTACATCAAACTGTGGTGTAGGACTCTACACTACTTACATCAAACTGTGGTGTAGCACTCTACAGTACCTACATCAAACTGTGGTGTAGCACTCTACAGTACTTACATCAAACTGTGGTGTAGGACTCTACAGTACTTACATCAAACTGTGGTGTAGCACTCTACAGTACTTACATCAAACTGTGGTATAGCACTCTACAGTACTTACATCAAACTGTGGTGTAACCCTCTACAGTACCTACATCAAACTGTGGTGTAGCACTCTACAGTACTTACATCAAACTGTGGTGTAGCACTCTACAGTACTTACATCTAACTGTGGTGTAGCACTCTACAGTACTTACATCAAACTGTGGTGTAGCACTCTACAGTTCATGGACCCATGAACTTACATCAAATTATATCATGACCAACATGGTGTTCTCTTGGCATTTCAACTGTGCCTTGTTTTGAGAGATGATTTCAGTGAGAATTGTGTAAATGATTTTGGTAGTGTTTAAATGTGGAGCGGCATGTGTGTTTCAGCTGTACCTAGTGCAGTCTTAGACAACATACATGATTTAAATGCTCCCAGACATTTCAGAACCAGAGACACAGGAACTTTAATGGTGCTTCAACTCCAGCACTCCACAGTTTGCGATGTCGTAACAGGTGGGGCAACTCCGCTGTCATCGCTGCAGCTGATAATAAGGATGTGCATTTCTGCGTGTAATAAGTCCGATAACAACTGATATGGGTGGCCCATTCAGGCCGTCCCTCTGACAGCCTCCCCTCATCGCAGCCTGATACCACAGCACAAGCGGCTGAAGGATTATATGTTGGAGATGATCCAATTTCAAATTAAGCTTCCAGGAATTAGGAACATGGAAACTTTTATAGGGTTTTAAATGTTGGCGCTGGAGGTTGATGAGTGTTAGAGGCACAGGGCTTAAACAGTTAAAGGCCCTCAGTTTTATATCAGCAGGATATTGTGTAATGGGCACAGGCATTAACAGCATTGAATGCCTCTTGTGTTGTCATGAGTTGTTGCCTCCTGTTAAAGGTGTTATCATGTCATGAACACCTCCCATCAAAGTGTTGTCATGAGTTGTTGCCTCCTGTTAAAGGTGTTATCATGTCATGAACACCTCCCATCAAAGTGTTGTCATGAGTTGTTGCCTCCTGTTAAAGGTGTTATCATTTCGTGAACACCTCCCATCAAAGTGCTGACATGAGTTGTTGCCTCCTGTTAAAGGTGTTATGTCGTGAACACCTCCCATCAAAGTGCTGTCATGAGTTGTTGCTTTCTATTAAAGGTGTTATCATGTCGTGAACACCTCCCATCAAAGTGTTGGCATGAGTTGTTGCCTCCTTTTAAGGTGAAATCTTATGGTGAACACCTCCCATCAAAGTTTTGTCATGTGTTGTTGCCTCCTATTAACGATGTTAATCATGTCGTGAACACCTCCCATCAAAGTGCTGTCATGAGTTGTTGCTTTCTATTAAAGGTGTTATCATGTCGTGAACACCTCCCATCAAAGTGTTGGCATGAGTTGTTGCCTCCTTTTAAGGTGAAATCTTATGGTGAATACCTCCCATCAAAGTTTTGTCATGTGTTGTTGCCTCCTATTAACGATGTTAATCATGTCGTGAACACCTCCCATTAAAGTGTTGGCATGAGTTGTTGCTTTCTATTAAAGGTGCTATGTTATGGTGAACACCTCCCATCAAAGTGTTGGCATGAGTTGTTGCCTCCTTTTAAGGTGAAATCTTATGGTGAACACCTCCCATCAAAGTTTTGTCATATGTTGTTGCCTCCTATTAACAATGTTATCTATGGTGAACACCTCCCATCAAAGTGTTGGCATGAGTTGTTGCTTTCTATTAAAGGTGTTATGTTATGGTGAACACCTCCCATCAAAGTGTTGGCATGAGTTGTTGCCTCCTTTTAAGGTGAAATCTTATGGTGAACACCTCCCATCAAAGTTTTGTCATATGTTGTTGCCTCCTATTAATGATGTTATCTATGGTGAACACCTCCCCTCAAAGTGTTGGCATGAGTTGTTGCTTTCTATTAAAGGTGTTATGTTATGGTGAACACCTCCCATCAAAGTGTTGGCATGAGTTGTTGCCTCCTTTTAAGGTGAAATCTTATGGTGAACACCTCCCATCAAAGTGTTGGCATGAGTTGTTGCTTTCTATTAAAGGTGTTATGTTATGGTGAACACCTCCCATCAAAGTGTTGTCATGCATTGCTGCCTCCTTTTAAGGTGATATCTTATGGTGAACACCTCCCATCAAAGTTTTGTCATGTGTTGTTGCCTCCTATTAACGACGTTATCTATGGTGAATACCTCCCATCAAAGTTTTGTCATATGTTGTTGCCTCCTACTAACGATGTTATCTATGGTGAATACCTCCCATCAAAGTTTTGTCATATGTTGTTGCCTCCTATTAACGACGTTATCTATGGTGAACACCTCCCATCAAAGTTTTGTCATATGTTGTTGCCTCCTATTAACAACATTATCTATGGTGAACACCTCCCATCAAAGTGTTGGCATGAGTTGTTGCTTTCTATTAAAGGTGTTATATTATGGTGAACACCTCCCATCAAAGTGTTGGCATGCATTGCTGCCTCCTTTTAAGGTGATATCTTATGGTGAACACCTCCCATCAAAGTTTTGTCATGTGTTGTTGCCTCCTATTAACGACGTTATCTATGGTGAATACCTCCCATCAAAGTTTTGTCATATGTTGTTGCCTCCTATTAACGACGTTATCTATGGTGAACACCTCCCATCAAAGTGTTGTAGAGTGTATCCCTCCAAACAGTTATATATTGAATATGGTGATATCGAATGCCTCTTATCAAACTAATCAAAATGTAACTGAGCATGTGTGGTCAAAAGCCCAATTATCCAGATGATGATATTTAAAAAGTGAATGGTTTAATTAAGCACGTTGCCACAACTTGCTAGGTTACAAAATTGCAGACACTGACTATGAACTTGTACCTAATAAAAAGGTGAAATATATGTCAGAATTTTGGACTCAAAAGGAGATCTAATGGAAAAGTAAATGGTTATAGCTCAGTAGTTTCATCAGCACAGTGCACAGTGGTAAATACCATGTTACTTGAAGAAAAACCTTCATATACTAAATGTGTGTTGCTACTGCAGGCAGCAGGGTACATTACAGTGTACCTCAGTTGTAAGCAGGATACACTGAAAATAACAGAAGACAATCAGAAAACAATATTTATGCGTGAAGTAAGGTAAACATGCAATTATGTACACACAGGGGCATCAGTGTGAACCACAGTAGACACATACAAGTATGTACATGCAAGTATGTACACACAGGTGCATCAGTGTGAACCACAGTAGATACATACAAGTGTGTACATGCAAGTGTGCACACATACGGGCATCAGTGTGAACCACAGTAGATACATACAAGTATGTACATGCAAGTGTGTACACACAGGTGCATCAGTGTGAACCACAGTAGATACATACAAGTATGTACATGCAAGTGTGTACACACAGATGCATCAGTGTGAACCACAGTAGATACATACGAGTATGTACATGCAAGTGTGTACACACAGGGGCATCAGTGTGAACCACAGTAGATACATGCAAGTGTGTACATGCAAGTGTGTACATGCAAGTGTGTACATACAAGTGTGTACATGCAAGTGTGTACACACAGGGGCATCAGTGTGAACCACAGTAGATACATACAAGTGTGTACATGCAAGTGTGTGCATGCAAGTGTGTACATGCAAGTGTGTACATGCAAGTGTGTACATGCAAGTGTGTACATACAAGTGTGTACATGCAAGTGTGTACATGCAAGTGTGTACACACAGGGACATCAGTGTGAACCACAGTAGATACATACAAGTATGTACTTGCAGGTGTGTACACACAGATGCATCAGTGTGAACCACAGTAGATACATACAAGTGTGTACATGCAAGTGTGTGCATGCAAGTGTGTACATGCAAGTGTGTACATGCAAGTGTGTACATGCAAGTGTGTACATACAAGTGTGTACATGCAAGTGTGTACATGCAAGTGTGTACATACAAGTGTGTACATGCAAGTGTGTACATGCAAGTGTGTACACACAGGGGCATCAGCGTGAACCACAGTAGATACATGCAAGTGTGTACACACAGGGGCATCAGTGTGAACCACAGTAGATACATGCAAGTGTGTACACACAGGGGCATCAGTGTGAACCACAGTGGATACTTACAAGTGTGTAGATGCAAGTGTGTACATGTAAGTGTGTACATACAAGTGTGTACATGCAAGTGTGTACACACAGATGCATCAGTGTGAACCACAGTAGATACATGCAAGTGTGTACACACAGGGGCATCAGTGTGAACCACAAGAGATACATGCAAGTGTGTACACACAGATGCATCAGTGTGAACCACAGTAGATACATACAAGTATGTACATGCAAGTGTGTACACACAGATGCATCAGTGTGAACCACAGTAGATACATGCAAGTGTGTACACACAGATGCATCAGTGTGAACCACAGTAGATACATACAAGTGTGTACACACATGGGCATCAGTGTGAACCACAGTAGATACGTACAAGTGTGTACATGCAAGTGTGTACACACAGGTGCATCAGTGTGAACCACAGTAGATACGTACAAGTGTGTACATGCAAGTGTGTACATGCAAGTGTGTACATGCAAGTGTGTACATGCAAGTGTGTACATGCAAGTGTGTACATGCAAGTGTGTACATGCAAGTGTGTACATGCAAGTGTGTACGTGCAAGTGTGTACGTGCAAGTGTGTACATGCAAGCGTGTACATGCAAGTGTGTACATGCAAGTGTGTACATGCAAGTGTGTACATGCAAGTGTGTACATGCAAGTGTGTACATGCAAGTGTGTACATGCAAGTCAGTCGTGACGTCCATACCCATGTCATCTTGCCCACAAGCTCATACCTTGTCTTAGGGAACTCAAATCAGAGAAAAACATTATAAAATGAAGGAAAGATGCAGTTTGCAGGGAATGTCTGTAATAAGAAGAAAAACAATATCCTGAAACTGGAGATCTTGTTGCAGAGACCAAGTGACTCAAGTTTGACCGCACTTGAAAACATGAAACAGAAAAATGTCTTTGCATGAGAAAAGTTGATTTTGTCAGGTACTCTTCTTCTTCAATAAAAGTTGTCGTACATTTAACAGAAAGTGTTGATGATAGAATGTTTAAGCATAATGCAACTAAGGACAGTGAAACAGATACCTCTAAGTGGGCTTACTTGATAGACATGCTCAAATGAAATAAACAGCATGTAATACCGCCTTATTTGACTGCCACATAGGACAATAAGTATGCACTGCTGTTCAGTGCAGACTGAAGTTAAGGACCCTTGAATTCCTGGTCAGATTTGGCATTAAGTAACCCCTGCATGTTGAAAGAGACAGGATCAGTGGTCTGGCTCATTGATTTGGTTGATGACTGGCATCATATCTATGGGTGAAACGGTATACCACAGTATTTTGCTTTCGGTCTGGTATGCCATAATGCAATCCAAAAATTCCATATTTTCAGTTTTCATACTATCTAGTGAAGAAGTGACAGTTTTGTTCATTAAAAATAACAAGGATTATGGTTATTTAAAAATAACAAGGATTATGGTAATTTTTTTCTATGTTATAAAACAAGATTTGGCTCTTGGTGCCAGTTTTCTACATTATGATATTATCTCATATACTAAACAGAAGGGGACCAAACTGAGACCTTGTGCCACAATACCAAAAGATAAAAATGTCTGATGCATGAAAATACTATTTTAAAAAAATCTAAATTCGATGAGTTTAAGATGCTTCAACCAGTGTTTTTCTTGTGTGTTTATTGTATTCCAGTTTATTGTACTCTAGAGCATGCTAATTGTACTCGGTTGTATGTTTATCATGCTCAGTAATTGTATTTTTGGATTTTTTTTCGCAGTGCATGTTCAATATACTCTAATATAAATTGCCAGACAAAGCATGTGAGACCAAAAATATTTTATGGAAGTTGTAAAGAACATTTCATGAAAAAGCCGTAGTGTGTTCATGTTTTGTAATGTGAAGCCTGAGTTTCCTTATGTAATGATTATTATTGATAGTACTCTGACGTTCATTGTTGTCACAATATTGCACATGTCAGACAGGTTAGAACCATCACCTTCAGTAACCTGTGCTTGTCATGAGAAGTAGCCAACAAGATGGGGTGGTGAGACTCACTGACTTTGTTGACATGCCATGGAATCCCAGTTGTGTACACCGATGCTCATGCTGTTGATCATTGGATTATCTGATCCAGACTCAGATATTTACAGACCAATGCCATATAGCTGGATTATTGCTGAGTGTGGTATAACAATGTACCGTTACCATTACCAACCAAAGCAAATGTCAGCCAGCCCTTTGTTGTAGTTGGATCAATGGAAGGCATCCATAAACCAGTCTTAGTGCTTAGTCACTCTTACTTCAACATCAACTTTGGAAAATAACTGCTAAGATATGCTTGTGGAACTGGGTCCCAGTCATGTGACCTGCTTGAAACAACCCCGCATGCGCTAGTGGCAGAATTAGACACACCCTCAGGAAACAATAATGCTGCCCATGAAAGCATTATTTCAACAAGGGGTCTTCTTGTCTAATCTGAACTTGTGAATGTGTCATCAAAATCATTGCCTTTGAAATTTAATGAATCTATCCCCAATGTTTTTTGTTCAGGTGGTATTTGAACTCTGTACAGCAGTGTAGTTCTCTGATTTCAGTATGTCCTCAAGTAGCTACTATCAAATTTTACCTAATTGTTTGAAGAAAAATTTAATTTTAATTAGCAAGAGGCTAATTTTGTGTATAAGGATACTGATTTAATCTTTGACACTAATTCAGATTATCAGAAGGGAACAAAAGCAATTGCTACATTGAAAAGCAATTTTCCTGAGAACTTTAAACTTAATACTTACTACTTTTCTTAAAACTACTTGTAGCAAGGCGATATTAAACTAAGTTATCATGTGTCATTATGCTAAATATTAATTGCTATTATCATGAAAGCACCTTTAATGGGTGTATTTTTTCTTGAACTATCAAACTTCCATGCAACTACTGCTATCCTTCAAACTGGTTCTACTTATCACACTCTTGTCATGAGTAGGCATATTTGGTTTCCTCACTGGGATGGCTTCTTGATTTATTGATAGTGGCTGTTTCCATGTACATCACAGCAGCGAGGCTTGAAGTATCAGCTTGGCTTTCTGCAGTTATGCATGAATAAAACTCAGAAAAGTGTTCACACAAAACTTTTTCCTGCACAAGGCGTCAAAATAATAGTATGTTTATCTTGTAGGCTATTTCTCCTCAATCTTGAGGGAGTTTCATGTTTGTTTACTTTTTGTGCCTGCAGTGTTTATCTAAGGTGTATTTGTGCTTTGCCCTGTTGACAGAAATTAGCATCTTTGAATCTATGATTTCACCTTATTGAGGAAGAATACGCTGGGTTGTGGTGTTTGGGACACTGGAGCCAAGACTTAGGTAACAGTTTATTTGGAAAAGTGCCTATTTGTAAACTTCATCAAAGAAATTGAATTGAACATGTCTTTTGTCGGAAAAGTAAATAAATAGAATGCAGGAAATGAGCATTTGTGGGTCATTCTATGCACTTTATTGCTATGTGTTTTGATCAGATCTGTGATTAAAGATCAACAGAGTTTATGAGATTGTAACAAACTGGGAACTCTTTACCCACAACAGTAAAAATGTCTTTCTTTGATGCCAAACAATCTTGTCAAATGGAATGGCACAGATAGAGTTTATTCTACTCTGTTGTTTGCAGGTTTTTGTTTTTATTTAGTAGTGCGTTGTTACTGATAGTGTTCTGTTTTGTCTTCTGTGTGGCAGGATAAAGGATGCGTATCTTCAGCATTGCAAAATGAATATACAATGACATTTAGAAAGTGGTCAAATGATGTTCTCCCCAATCCTCACTGTACCCACCTCAATCTCCCCTGCCCCCTTCCTTCTTCACCTCCATCCACTAATGATGTCCTTCCTCCCTCACTATACCCACAGCAACCTCCCCTGTCCCCCATCCCCCACCTCACCCCCACCTTTCATGATGCCCTCCCTCCCTCACTATACCTACGTCAACCTCCCCTGCCCCCTCCCCCGCCCACACTTATAGACTAAGATTTATTCTCTGAATATATATAATTTTGATAGAAACAAACAAACCCATTTTAATTAAAAAGGAGTCCTAAGGAGATCCGAGATTCAGAACCTGAACCTACTGAAATGTAGACGTCCTTCATTTAGAGCCTCATCACTGCAGGGAGGGCTAGACCTATAGGGAAATAATGTGGTTCAGGGACTGTGAGACAGGCTAGCTCCCTTCCTCCCCAACTATGCCCTAGCTAACTCTCTCTACCAAGACATTTATGTCTTCTCTGGAGTATTACAGTCTTGCTTCAGCATCTCTTCTAACAATGTTAACTTTCTGTGTCAGCTGACTAAGGCAGTCATGAAGACAATACGGTACAACCTCACACTCACTCACTCACCTGACCCGTGAAGGTTCCGGGGTAGAATAGCAACCCATGCTTGCCATGGAGACTATGCTTGTCGTAAGAGGCGACTAACGGGATCCGTGGTCAGGCTTGCTGACTTGGTTGACACATGTCATCGGTTCCCACTTGTCTGGTCCAGACTCAATTATCTACAGACTGCCCCCATATAATGTAAAACTTACTCACTCACTCACTCACTCACTCACTCACTCACTCACTCACTCATGTCCTGTACAGTGAAGACTGTTAAGAGGCAAGAAGGTTTTAGAAGATGAAGTCTCCATATTGCTGTGCATGCCAACAGTCAGCTATTTGAAGTACATATCTCAAACAATATATCAAGTCCAAAACTTCAACATCTCAAACTGAAATTATTTCATCTGAAATCTTTGATGTTGTATATAACTTATGTCTGTATTTACATAAAGTCAACAGCTACAGAGAAACTTAATCGATTACTTCACTGATATGCGTAATTCATCTAAACAAACACTGCATTATGGGCCCCTGGTCTTTTAACTGAATGAGTAGTCTGTCTGTCCATCCTCCAAAAAAGCCCCAAAGGTCTGAGTGTGCTTCTCGGTTTCTGGTCTTTTCTTCCTGTCATTTATTGTATTAGTTGTAAGTAAACAAACATGCAGCTCTTGGGAGAAGGTAACTGATGTGAGAGGACTTTGCCTAGTGTTTGGAATGCAAAAGAAATATGTTTGAACGAAACTAACAAACATATTATCATTGGAGTCAAAGATATTTTGAAAATTTTCAGTATCCAGTGAAAACCAACAAACATAAGACTTCATAAAGAGTGTTAGTCAGGGCCCAGGTATGTCAATAATATGTCAGTTTCTACACGTTAAGATATAATTACTCCAACACCAGGTCATTAGGAATAACCAAGAGGTGCACAATAATGGCTGGTGTCATTGCTGACACAATCTTCTATTGGAGGAATGTTACTGTCACAATCAGTGTCATTAGAATCAGGAGGGAATTACCAAACTAGTGTTGATCTGTGGCAGCAATATTCTCATTGGTTGTTAGACCTGTAGCTCACTTGGACCCTGGTACCATTTGCCGTTTTTTCTTTGGATTTCATTCACGGATTTGTTTTCACCAGTCTGCCTGTAGGTGTTAAAAAAGAAGTGCTATGGTTTTGAAAAGTAACTTCATATGTTTTTTGGGAATGCATTGGGACAACTGTCAATGACGTTTCCTCAAGGACTGTGAATCTCTTGACTTAGATTATTTTGAACAGATTAAAATGGTTTGGAAAGATTTAAAAGGTTACACTTCCAAGAGAAATACTTTTTGTAGAGTGTCACAGAAAAAAAATGAGTGTGGACAAAGCTTACATTGGTTCTACTGATACATGGCAGGATGGCATTTCTGAATAAACTTTTGCTAGATGTTTGAGATATGTCACATGATACATAAGAGATTATTAATCCTTATTGATGCTCTTCCCACAGGGGATTTGGCAGAATAGGTTCCCAGGGTGACATTGTCGTCATAAGGTGATGGTGGCGTTCATACCATACATAGTACAATCAGTCATCGATTAAAGGTCAATCCCAACAGGGCTATCATCTAAAAATAGACTCAACTGTAATTGATGATTACATTGAGGGTAATAGGTATCATAAAGGTCTTGCAGACACAGCCAGATGTATGTATCAAAGGAGCTCCAGTGCAGTGTGTGACACATTTGTATGCTCCCAGTATGAATCTAAATATCTCTGTGAAGAGCTTTGATATGTCTACATCCACACAAAACATCTGCATCTAGGGTTTCATACACTCCAAACAAACCATGAAAGAGAACCCTGTTACGTCACATAGGGTAGCATGCTTCATCAGATTAAAGTGGGTGTGTCAGATGTTGATGTTAGTAGATTATCCAGTGTACAACCGTCTTGATAATGTCACACACTGATTTAATGTTTACACATTAAGCTTTTCATTAGCTTCTATCACTTCCCCACTTAATCCGTTGTACCAACACCATATCGGCTGTTGTATATTTCTTTCTCTTTCATCTTATAATGTGCTGTTTATTGTATAGACATGCTTAAAATCATGGCTTCATGTACATTACTAGTATATATATCCTGTACAGCTGTTAGTAAGTGTCCATCTGACAAAGGGGCAAGGAATAGCCCAGAAATGTTATGTATGCAATGAAGAAGAAGTTGACATCCATACAATTTGTCGTATATTATGCCTCATTATTATGAACACTAATGTGTACCTTTAAAGTCATCCTGTTGGGAACGTTGAACACAAAAACATGCAGGAACACAAGAACATTCGGGAACATATTGTGTCTGTACAGCTTGCTAGCTTGACCTGAGCTACTCTACATATGCATAACCTGGTAGGTCAGTTAGCAGAAACTGCAGATTGAGTTAACTTCATTGAAAAGGTGAGCAGAGAATGTTAAACAGGAACCTTGTCTCGGCTGTTAGCCATGTTGGCAATTGATTGACAAAGGTGCACCCCTTCACAATAATAGACACAAGCAGTTGAGACATGGTCAGGCAATGCTGTAGTATTCACTTGATCAGGTCAAGCTGCACAAGCTGCAGTAGCTGCTCTGCTCAGTGGGCACCATGGATCAGCCATTAGCTTGTCATGTGCAGGGTTTGAATCTGTATGTAGACACATAAAACAACCCTGTATTTGATGATCGTATAAAGTGCTATCACTGTTCCACTGTTCTCGCTCAGTTTCGAAACGTAATCTGCTAAATATGCAAGTGAAAATGTCATCACATTTGCATAAATAACATTCTAAATGCATTCATACTCATTATCATAAAGGATAAAACCTTGAAAATCTGGGTGCCACAACCACTGAACACCTTTTTCGACAGTTGTTATAAATATGTAAATTTAGAATTATGTATTGATGATTTTGAGAGGATTTGACAAAAACAGGTGTTACTTTTCAGACTACATGCATTTCAAGGGGCAAATATACCTTTTGTGAGGAAATACATGTAAAAATAAGGGATGCTGATTGTGTTGGGAAATTTTGTTGATCTTATCATCATAGAACAGACAATGTCCATGTGACAGTACATTTTATTGACAATGGGACAATGCATGTTGTTGATAACCAAACAATGCATTCATCAATAACTGGACAATACATTTTATTGACAATGGGACAATGCATGTTGTTGATAACCAAACAATGCATTCATCAATA
Source organism: Haliotis asinina (assembly GCF_037392515.1). Taxonomy (NCBI): domain Eukaryota; kingdom Metazoa; phylum Mollusca; class Gastropoda; order Lepetellida; family Haliotidae; genus Haliotis; species Haliotis asinina. Next base: position 1,008,305 of record NC_090295.1, on the reverse strand, counting down.
ACTGGACAATACATTTTATTGATCATAGGACAGTGCATGTTGATGATGCATTTGATTAATAAATGGACAGCAAAAAGTATCGATAACCATACAATACATTTAATTACTAACCAAACAATGCATTTTATTGATTATAGTACAATGCATGTTGTTCACAACCAGACAATATATTTCATTAATAACTGGACAAAAAATGTTATCGATAACAGTAAAATACATTTTATTAATAACTGGATAATACATTTTATTGATAGCCCTTTAATAGATTTTATTAATAATTGGACAACTCATTGTTGATTGCCAGACAATACATGTTATTGGTAACTGGGCAATGCATTTTACAGATAACCAGACAATACATGTTATATATAATGAGACTTATTTTTGTGGTCTTTTTCTGACTCTTAACTGTAACAAGATTTATATTTGTACTAAATCATCACAACAAATCAAGAACATTTGAGTCAATGTATCTTTTTTCAAACATGTATTTATGTATGTGTTTTAGTTGTTATGATGTGTATGTCGTGTGAGACTGAGTTTGATCTTGATGCATATTAATTTCAGATTTGAATTATGCAAATATCTGCCTCTGTGGGTTGTCATGTATCAATGGAAATTTCATGTTTGGGTTGAATGTATTTCAAATTCTATAAGATTTCTCAAATATGGATCATATATTTTGTCAAAGAAGATATTTTAAGCTGCTTGTAATCAGAGAGACATTATTCCCTGATATCAAAGGCTCGGTAATGATTGTCTTGGTGCTGGGCTCTGTGCAAAATGTCAAAGAAAGATGCTCTTTCATGTCATAAGTCTTCGCTCTCTTCTCTTGGCTGATTAGACTTAAAATATGATAGCGTTGTTAAATGACCGAATATTGGCCTCTTTAGATTACTTGAAAGACAATCCCTTAAACACTGACCATGGTCTGGGGTGATTGATGAGCTGATACCATTGTAGACACGTCATACTGAATACTTTTTATATTTTCAAGTCAAACTTCTAATATCAAAGTTCTAAGGATATCCTGAAAAGTGAATACAATGACGATATAAGTATGTGACAGTTGTTTTGATGACATGCATACAGGCAATAGTCATGAAGTCATCATACACTGATGCCGAGCTTGTTGCAGTTGCTTAGAGATGTGTTCTCTGGAAAATACCTGTCATTAGGATGCTTTATTTTTCTCCTCCACCACAGGTTGACAGGCATGAATTAAGGCATGAATTAAGTTTGTGTGTTACTTTTAGCACTGCAAACCATTGAGTCAAGTCATTATAATGTAGTGCATCTCAGCTTCCTCTCAGTTTAACAAACAACACTATACTTAGTTTGGACTCCAGTTCTTGATATATCTCAATTTCAGTGTTTCAGTTTTGTAAAGTTACAAGACTAAATATCATAAGTTGTTGAACCTGATGTGATGCAAAATAAAATGTTTGGCATATCATTGCATGAAGTGATTGATCACTATCTCAAACCTCAAACTTCATCCATTCCAACCCCCTTAGTCCAGATCGCTGACCTAATGCATGATAATGGCATGAATGTTTAAAGTAGTGGTACTCTGTATCCAGTAATCAGGACATGCCAATATCAGGACATGCAATAATCAGGACATGCATAGATCTGGACTGGCATTAATCAGGACATGCAACAGACATGCATTAATAAAGACATTTATTATTTTATTCATGTGTAATCACTGAATCAGAACAGGAGTTAGTCAGGACATGTGTTATTCTGGACAATTATTTAACTGGACAGTTTCCCCAAATGTCCAATAAAATGTGTTAGGTTGGACTGTAAAAACATAGTTTGTGATTCCATTTAGTTTAATTATCTCCTTTTATTACCATCCAGCTCTCTAGAACAGTAAACTGTGTTAAGAACATTCAGAAGAAACATCAAATCCATAACCCTGATGTATACATGGTGGCATGTAGTCACGATGTCAAGTCTCCATGCAGCTTTACTACCAGAACATGTCATCACATGGCAACATACAGGACAATAAGGATTATTTGTAAAACTGGCTATTTTTAACACTTTTTAGATGTCAGCTATGCATTTTGCCATTTTGCTTACATCTGAACAAGTAACAAGAACACTTGCTATTTGACACATGATCATATGAAATGGGCAGAAAAGAAAATTTATTTGTAATCATGGAAATAATTAATGAATTATTTCGTGTTCCGGCCTGAGCTGTTTGTTGTTTTGCCCTTATAAGGCTGGAACATGGGAATGGGGCATTCAGTTCTAACTCTGTTGTGCTTTTGAAGAAATTCCAGGAATGTTCTGCAGGTTTTACTTTGAAGCATTTTCCCAGAACATGTTAAAGATTGTCCTGCCTCCACTCTTGTTGATGGGGCAGTAGGGTAGCCAGGTGGTTAAAGCATTAGCTAGTACAGTATAGTACAATATGTGAAGTCCATTTCTGGGGTCCCCTGCCATAATTTTGCTGGAATATTGCTGAAAGTGGCGTTAAACTCGCTCACTCACTCACTCACTCACTCACTCACTCACTCACTCACTCACTAGGTTAATAAGTCATACCCTGAAAGACTAACAGTTGTAATATCTTGATAACACAGTTTGCTTCTAAAGCCAGCAATTCCACAGACCACAATTCCACAGATGTAACAGAACACTCATGATAATATAGCCACATGCAACATGGAAGTTTTAGGGGATCCTAACTTCTTTTGAGTGGTACACACCATTGATCTTTAAGAATATCTATGTTTTTGTTACCTCAATAGACATTTTGAGAGAATGAAAACCTTGCTATATTCAGTTGAAGAAATGACGCCATGCTTAGACCCTAATAAAATTTGTTACAGTGATGACATTGATATTTTAATGTTTATTTGTTGTCCTTTGTCTGTTGGGCATCACATGCATTGTGAAAGTTAAAATGGCTATGTCAATATTTTCTCTTGTTATCTTTAGAGGAAACTAAGATATTGCATGCATCACTTTGTAGCTGTGTCTTAACTTCTTCTAGTCAGCATCTTGGAGTCTAGTTTTTCAGGGATTCTGGTACAATACCATAAACAAAATGAGTAAGTATTGTTAACACCATTTTTAACAGTGATTCAACAGAGACGACGATGCCAGAAATAGGATTTACACTTTACACCCACTGGGGAATCTGACTATTGTTTGCAGTCTGACCACAGTGACCTCCTCCTAGACAAGATTTTTAATCACATGATGGACAGCAGACACGTGTGATGGTCAGAAAAATATTGTGATTCAGACAGAAGTTGGGAGCAGAGAAGTGGCTGATGGAGGGGCGAAGGCATTTACTCCTGGTTTGATTCCCCAACTATGATATTGCTGAAATATTCTAAAAGTTCCATAAAACCCTACTCACTCACTCACACAGAAGTAGAGGGCAGAGAAACTCGGATAAGATAGTCATTTGATGGACAAGTTGTGTAGATAAAACAAAAATATAAACAAAAAGGTGTTCTGTTTTGCTCAACCCAGAATTCAATTATTGATTACACTTTTGAAAAAAATTAGGTGACTTCAACCTTAAAACAATAAAGCTAATTTGTCTGTTGAAATCCAAGAAAAACCCTGGATGATACTTTTTCTTAATCTCATTTAACTGTTTAAACTTGAAAAATATACTTTTCACAGTAGAAAAAAATTATCAGTAAAGATCATCAGGATCAGGTGACCCCCAACTTACGCCATTCATCCATCCATTCATCCATTCATCCATCCATCCATCCATCCATTCATCCATCCATCCATTCCATTGCATATCATCCCTTCATCCTTTCATGACTTCATCCATCCCATCATCCACCCCTCATTCATGTGTTCATCCTTTCATCACTTAACAATCCACCCATCCTTCCATAACTTCATCCTTTCATCCAATCATCCACCCCTCATTCATCATCCACCCCTCATTCATGTGCTTATCCTTTCATCACTTAACAATCCATCCATCCTTCCATAACTTCATCCTTTCATCCCATCATCCATTATCTGTCATCCTTTCATTCCTTCACCCATCCAGCCCTTCATCCTTTTATCACCTCATCCATTCTTTTATGCCTTCATCCACTCACCCATCCATCTGATCATCCATCATCCATCGCTTCATTCCTTTATCCATCTATCTGTTACTCCTTTCATCCCTTCATTCATCCATCATCTGTTAACCTTTTCATCCCTTCATTCATCCTTCATCTGTTACTCTTTCATCCCTTCATTCATCCATCATCTGTTAATCCTTTCATCCCTTCATTCATCCATCATCTGTTACTCCTTTCATCCCTTCATTCATCCACCATCTGTTAATCCTTTCATCCCTTCATTCATCCTTCATCTGTTACTCCTTTCATCCCTTCATTCATCCATCATCTGTTAATCCTTTCATCCCTCCATTCATCCATCATCTGTTAATCCTTTCATCCCTTCATTCATCCTTCATCTGTTAACCCTTTCATCCCTTCATTCATCCTTCATCTGTTACTCCTTTCATCCCTTCATTCATCCATCATCTGTTACTCCTTTCATCCCTTCATTCATCCACCATCTGTTAATCCTTTCATCCCTTCATTCATCCTTCATCTGTTACTCCTTTCATCTCTTCATTCATCCATCATCTGTTACTCCTTTCATCCCTTCATTCATCCACCATCTGTTAATCCTTTCATCCCTTCATTCATCCATCATCTGTTACTCCTTTCATCCCTTCATTCATCCACCATCTGTTAATCCTTTCATCCCTCATCCTTCATCTGTTACTCCTTTCATCCCTTCATTCATCTTTCATCTGTTACTCCTTTCATCCCTCAATTCATCCATCATCTGTTAATCTTTTCATCCCTTCATTCATCCATCATCGGTTAATCCTTTCATCCCTTCATTCATCCACCATCTGTTAATCCTTTCATCCCTTCATTCATCCATCATCTGTTACTCCTTTCATCCCTTCATTCATCCATCATCTGTTACTCTTTCATCCCTTCATTCATCCTTCATCTGTTAATCCTTTCATCCCTTCATTCATCCACCATCTGTTAATCCTTTCATCCCTTCATTCATCCATCATCTGTTACTCCTTTCATCCCTTCATTCATCCTTCATCTGTTACTCCTTTCATCCCTTCATTCATCCACCATCTGTTAATCCTTTCATCCCTTCATTCATCCTTCATCTGTTACTCCTTTCATCCCTTCATTCATCCATCATCTGTTACTCCTTTCATCCCTCCATTCATCCATCATCTGTTAATCCTTTCATCCCTTCATTCATCCTTTATCTGTTACTCCTTTCATCCCTCCATTCATCCATCATCTGTTAATACTTTCATTCCTTTATCCATCCATCCCTTCATTCATCCAACCCTTCATCCTTTTATCATTTCATCCATCCATCCATCCAAACCTTAGAACCTCTGTCAGTTGATAAAGATAGCCCAGTTGTTGACACTGAAAGTGAGTCTTTCTTCTCACCATGACATGTCAGCCATTTTGGCCAGCAGATCCCTCGTAAGTTTCTCCACAAAAAAGGGCAACTAAACTCATACACTGCACACTGATTACATCTTGAATGTTACACACAAAGTCAGCTTAATGAAATACGTTTTAAGGAAAGACCATGTCCTGATGCACAAGTTCTCCAGCTCAAGTACAGCTGGGAACCGGTCTGAGAAAAACTACAACAACCACATGAAACATTGACTCTGCAGATGAAGATATCCGAGCAGTTCTGTACCTTGACAGTAGACAAGCAGGAAAGTGAAAAATGATCATGCTTTAACTATGCAAAATGTTCGTTGGTACCAGATGTACATGCAGATAATCAGAGACGACAAAACACTCTCCTCATCCATAAGAAACCTAAACTGAAAATATAGTTGAGAAAGAAATATAGTTTCTCTCTATATAAGTATGTGTTTATGAATCACTATGAAATATCAATGACACCAGGTGATTTGTATCGTGACCTATAAGGTGGCACTAGTCATAAAATATCATAAGTTTCTGAAATATATTGGTCTAAGAGTCATTTAATTAATAAAAATATTAATAAATGATAATTCTTATGTATTTTATCAAAAGGGAGATGAAAAAGTCTTCTCATTATCAGAATCAGAAATCTTGATGTTTCATACACTTAGAGAGTTACAGGATAATTTTAGGTATCTGTGTGAGGGACTGATATGCATACATTTCAGTAAAAGTTATCAGTCTCAAACCAACAAATGTATTGAAACTATTAAGATTGGAAAACAAGATATATTTTAACAGCCATTCCTGCATTTTTTTCAAACTGAGTCAAGTTTTGCAGGTGAGTGTTCCTCATTGTGTTTATGCTGCCTACAGCTTACACATATTTCTGATTACATTTCTTGTGACTTGTAGTTGGATGATATTACATAAGGTCATGCTATGTAATTCAGTATCAAATGGTTCAACCCAGATTATTGAACATTAAAGGACTACACATGGGCATGTATTCTGAATAATCAAACATTATCATCAGTAACCTGGAATCAAATGATTTAAAACCCTAAAAGGAAGTTAGAGAAATATTTCTTTTAATGACTGTAAACTCTGTATTTACGGATATCTAAGTTCTCTATTTACATCATCACTGAAGTCATAATCGGTATTAAGTGTTCTGAGTTGTTTTACTTAGTTTTATTTATCAGTGATAATAATCTGTCCAGTTAATTAAATAGCACTACAGTTACGCTTTACAATTGACTTTTCTCATTTGCTCAGAGTCATATGTCTACAGAAGTGTTGACTGGCCTCTGTATATTGTGGTTAACACATATCAACATGTGTGTGTTTGAGACTAGATCAAATCAATATCAACTTGTATCCTTATCCTGTGTGTGTTTGAGACTAGATCAAATCAATATCAACTTTAATCCTTATCCTGTGTGTGTTTGAGACTAGACCAAATCAGCATCAACTTGTATCCTTATCCTGTGTGTGTTTGAGAGTAGATCAAATCAGTATCAACTTATATCCTTATCCTGTGTGTGTTTGAGACTAGACCAAATCAGCATCAACTTGTATCCTTATCCTGTGTGTGTTTGAGAGTAGATCAAATCAGTATCAACTTATATCCTTATCCTGTGTGTGTTTGAGACTAGATCAAATCAGTATCAACTTGTATCCTTATCCTGTGTGTGTTTGAGAGTAGATCAAACCAGTATCAACTTATATCCTTATCCTGTGTGTGTTTGAGAGTAGATCAGATCAATATCAGCTTATATCCTTATCCTGTGTGTGTTTGAGAGTAGATCAGATCAATATCAGCTTATATCCTTATCCTGTGTGTGTTTGAGAGAAGATCAAATCAGCATCAACTTGTATCCTTATCCTGTGTGTGTTTGAGAGTAGATCAAACCAGTATCAACTTATATCCTTATCCTGTGTGTGTTTGAGACTAGACCAAATCAGCATCAGCTTGTATCCTTATCCTGTGTGTGTTTGAGAGTAGATCAAATCAGTATCAACTTGTATCCTTATCCTGTGTGTGTTTGAGAGTAGATCAAATCAGTATCAACTTATATCCTTATCCTGTGTGTGTTTGAGACTAGACCAAATCAGCATCAACTTGTATCCTTATCCTGTGTGTGTTTGAGACTAGATCAAATCAGCATCAACTTGTATCCTTATCCTGTGTGTGTTTGAGAGTAGATCAAATCAATATCAACTTGTATCCTTATCCTGTGTGTGTTTGAGAGAAGATCAAATCAATATCAGCTTATATCCTTATCCTGTGTGTTTGAGAGAAGATCAAATCAATATTAACTTATATCCTTATCCTGTGTGTGTTTGAGAGTAGATCAGATCAATATCAGCTTATATCCTTATCCTGTGTGTGTTTGAGAGAAGATCAAATCAGCATCAACTTGTATCCTTATCCTGTGTGTGTTTGAGAGAAGATCAGATCAATATCAACTTGTATCCTTATCCTGTGTGTGTTTGAGGCTAGATCAAATCAGTATCAACTTATATCCTTATTCTGTGTGTGTTTGAGAGTAGATCAGATCAACATCAACTTGTTTGTTGTTTTTTCGCAGTAGTTTTATCCTCACAGCACCATTCCACTACAGCATGTGACGTAAGTCTTCAACAAAGTGTTAAAAATGTGTTTTTCGATACTTTTGCCGCCAATCAAAATGACGTCTGCTCAGTTGAATTTTTGGACAGCGGGAATAATTGACTCCTCACAGTTACATTTCGATGTTGGTGGCTTTCGATGAGTCTCCGGGGAAATTACCCACAATTAAGACCATGTCAGTTACCGCTCAGCTAGCAGCTGATTTTATTACGGTGACAAGTCCAGATACACCCATAAAAAATAATACAACAAAAACCGAATCACACTGTCGAGGATCTGCCTGTTTCTCATACCAGTGCCGAAAAATATTTAACACAGACTCACAGTTTCATGTAAATCTGATTTTTGTGTTGTCCGTGTAAAAGGTTAGCAGAGAGTAATGATTTTATGTTTTGGGTCACGTTCCCTCCTGGGATTTCACTGGACACATGTTTGTCATTTGCCTCATAGGGATGTCAACCCCAAACTTTTTATACAACTGCGAAAAAGATAAATTGTCCTTTGGAGAAATGATGTAATTCTTAATTCAGTTCCTGAGAAGTTTTCGCGCAAGTATTACATCATTTGGTCTCTTGGTACCTTCCTTTGGACCAGTGGAGTTCCTCCTGAGATTAGTGCGAGGACAATTAGCTTTTAACTTCCTTATCTCTGCGCATCGTTGCAAGGTATTTTTTAAGTGGCAAGCATGATGGAGATTGTGGTGCAAAGCAATAATTTTACGGATTGTTAGTACTCTGTCATATGATAGATTGTTTTTTCCGTACTCAACATTTGGGTTTTTTTTGGTGCCATTTTCCTGTAAACTTTGCATATAAATGGAAGTGATACATTAGGGTGTAATGAGGGATCAATGTCTTGGGGGTGTGCTTTTTCTTTGTTTACTGGTTACAACCATGAGTTTAAATATATTTGGAAAGAATATTTTTGATGTTAAAATATATCTTTAGAGGAAAAGTGTATCTACAAGATGATTGAAGCTAAATATATTGAAATGTTTTAAACACCATATTCAATATGCAGTATTTTTAGCATATACTGTCTGTGTTGGGACTATTATTTTCTGCATCATGGCCAAGTCTGTGTTGTAGATTATGCCCTGTGTGCTGTGATAGATGCAATGGTAGCGGATACACGCACATATTTTGTCTGTCACATTTAATGCAGTCTTTGTTGAAGATGATCTCATATGTGTTCTAGCTTACACTGTCTCTGTCATGGTGAATGCAGTCTCACTCATAGTTGGTGCACACCCATGTATCATATGTAATTGCTGATGCACATCCATGTATCATATGGGTCAAAGTTTATGCACATGTATGTATGATATGTGTCAGTGCTGATGCACATGCATGTATCATATGGGTCAAAGTTTATGCACATGTATGTATGATATGTGTCAGTGCTGATGCACTCCCATGTATCATATGGGTCAAAGTTTATGCACATGTATGTATCATATGGGTCAAAGTTTATGCACATGCATGTATCATATGGGTCAAAGTTTATGCACATGCATGTATCATATGGGTCAAAGTTTATGCACATCCATGTATCATATGGGTCAATGCTGATGCACATGCATGTATCATATGGGTCAAAGTTTATGCACATGTATGTATGATATGTGTCAGTGCTGATGCACTCCCATGTATCATATGTAATTACTGATGCACACCCATGTATCATATGTGTCAATACTGATGCACATGCATGTATCATATGTGTCAATGCTGATGCACATGCATGTATCATGTGTCAATACTGATGCACATGCATGTATCATGTGTCAATGCTGATGCACACCCATGTATCATATGTGTCAATGCTGATGCACATGCATGTATCATGTATCACTGCTGATGCACACCCATGTATCATATGTGTCAATGCTGATGCACATGCATGTATCATGTGTCAATGCTGATGCACATGCATGTATCATATTTGTCAATGCTGATGCACACCCATGTATCATATGTGTCAATGCTGATGCACACCCATGTATCATGTGTCAATGCTGATGCACATGCATGTATCATGTGTCAATGCTGATGCACATGCATGTATCATATGTGTCAATGCTGATGCACATGCATGTATCATATGTGTCAATGCTGATACCTTTCTATTTTAGCTCAGTATAATTCTCAAGTCTCCTTTCCTTTTCTTACACAGAAAGGTAAAAATTGGCAAGCTAATCTTGAGTTTTGCCCCATGGGTTGAAATCTTGAAAGATGGACAGTTCTAAAGTTGAGTTTTGTTTCCATCCTCCAACTTTTCTCCTCATGTCAGGGGGTAAAAACCACAAAACAGTTCAATCTCTCAATTCTTCTCCACTTTCCACATAAAGAATTCAAGTTAGTTTTTCATTGTTGGTTCGTCAATGGCTTAGAAATACAATTCTGGCCTTTCCTGAAAGAGGATTTATGCAAATTCAAACAGATTTTCATTGTTGTCTGTCATGACCAAAATATTTAGCAGGTATTTGCAGAAATGATGTGACAGTGGTGTACTGCCATGTATCAGTGTAAGTATTTCAAACATTCCTGAACCTGTACAGGGTTTAATGTCAGCTTGTAGAAAACACATACTTGTAGTCATTTTCACTCTTGTCAGACATTATTACTTCTTAAAACTGAGAACTATGGTGCATTTATACAGAGTATGCTAACAGTTTTATGACATAATATAGATCAGTAACCATGTGTGTTAAGTCACTGAATAAATGCATTCTTTTGAATATTTATTGCATTGTAAATGAATCTTGACACATTTTTAACAATATTTGACAATTTGACCAAATTTGAGTATTTACTTGTGAAAGTTTTTGTGTCAGCTTTCAATGACAAAAAATACCATATGATATTCATCTGTGACATTATGGACCGTGTGGTTTAACTACAAAACTTCCACATGTAAGTGCCTTACCCTTCAGAGAGTCTCTGTACATGATGAAGCTGAACCCAACAGCATATGTAGGTCAAGCATGTAATTCTATGCTTCAAGTGTCCTGGATTCCTGAATAGATCATCAGTGCTCCCTGCCTGTCTCGGCATCTCCAAAGAGTGGATGACATATGCCCACTGCTTATCTCCTTATGGGGATTCCAGAACAAGGAGCTCTCCACGACTTGCTGTTTGTTTTCCAGTGGGAATTTGATGCAGGGCAGACTAGGTCCCCGGTGTTGTCTTCAAAACTAGCTCGCTAGTACACAACTATCCTCTGCTTCCCCACCAATCTACAGTCCCAACTTTCATAATACAATGACCATCATCATCATCTCCAACAGCAGACTAGGCCTCTGGAAACTTCCCCACCATACATATCCATGTCCCTCTGTCAACTGTCCAACAGTCACTCTCCACTGTCCAACAGTCACTCTCCACTGTCCTACTATCCTCTCTCGCACTATCCACTGTCCCGCTATCCACCGTCCCATGCCCACCATCTATATCCTCTATCCATATTCCACACCACCATCCATGTCCCACACCCACCATCCATGTCCCACACCCACCATCCATGTCCCATACCCACCATTCATGTCCACACCCAACATCCATGTCCCACACCCAACATCCATGTTCCACATCCATCATCCATGTTCCACACCCACCATCCATGTTCCACACCCACCATCCATGTCCAACGCCTGCCATCCATGTCCAACACGCACCATTCATGTCCCACACCCACCATCCACACATTTATTGGAAAGCTCATTGATCTTCAGACAGACACTCCTTTGCGAATAGGTCATAAAAGGTTGTGGGTACAAAACCCAGCTCTTGAGAACACGTGATGGAACGATTTTGTTTGTTAGTAGCAATATTTGCCATAAAGAGAACTTAATTGCTTCGAGACAAATATTAGGACCAATATCTCTCAGGATTGTAGAAATTGATGTCACGCTTTATTCAAAGTGCTACAAGTCAGCCAGCCAACCAAACAAGCAGTCTTGGATTGAATACTTACAGTGTTGCAATGTTAAATTTCTTCAGTCTAGATTATGATAAAGCACATTTTGATTCAATCTTGATGTGCCTTTCTGTAGAAGGTCAAAAATCTTTGTGAAAATATTTTTCCCATCTATTTTCTATGAATATCATATTAGAAACATGTACAGTTTGTAATATCAATAATTCTCTTATGAACATCGCCCTAGTTGATTATCCTAGATAAAATATTGAAATAATTATGAATTAATGAATATAACTAATACATTGTAATTTTTCTATGAGCTGTACATGCATATTTTTTTTCTGATACCAATGGCTATAGGAACCCCTGTTGGGTCATTAGGGAATGTCAGTACTGTGATGCCTGTGGGATCGGGTTCGAATACCATATAACCCTGATTATGTGTGTTGGTGTGTCTGGGAATAAAGTTCTCAGTGGCAACAAACCAATCTTACTGAAATCTCTCTACAGCAAGTTCCTTTAGGAGAATCTTTGATGAACTTTGAATCCAGAGTGTAAATATATGCATTTGTGCTTGAGTCAAACATAAGATGGTGCTTCTTTGTGCTTGAGTCAAACATCAGATGGTGCTTCTTTGTGCTCGAGTCAAACATCAGATGGTGCTTCTTTGTGGTGTAGATGGTTATGGCTGTGGTTTTGTGATATTATGTGCTTGACAATGTAAAGAGAGATGTGGAAAGGGTTGTTTTTCTTAAATATTACAAGGTCTGTTATCTGCTGGTACAGTTTGACACATAATCTGAAAAGAACATTTTTTTATTGTTTGATAATACTCATGGTAAGTTTTTGTTTGTGTGGAGAAATATGACCATTAGCTTCAAGAAAGTGTGCAAGGTCAGACCATGGTCAACCATGCTCTACTGTGATAACAAAAGACCATGGTGGCGGTGAATGGCACAACAGTTTACCATGGTAAAATTAAACCATGGTCTACCATGGTAAAAATTGACTATGGTGTACCATAGTAAACCATGGTAAACGAAAGACCACAGCATACCATGGTCTACCATGGTCAACCAAAGTATAATGAAATCATGGTGGACCATGGTCAACAGCCTCATTTAGGAGCCTTAGTACAAATGTTGAAATACACCACGAACCTGTACCACCACCAGGGAAACGCCCCTGTCTTACTTTCGGCACCAACCTGCCGGCCGGTGCTACATTAGAGACCAAAGCGGTCGAATTACCAGCCAGAACCATGCAGCCCTACCAGAATCTTAGAAATGCAAGCACCAAACGCAGCCGAGTGAGCGTCAATCTTGAATTCCTGCGATGCTTCCTCGACAAGGGCGTACTGTCTCTATCCATATTCCACACAGGGTCGTACAGGGTCTCAACTCCGTCCCTACAAGCCACCTTCACGGAGGAAACAGCCACCCTTAGGGTCTCCACTCTTAAGTCCGCCTCCATGTTACTTTTGCACATGCGCCTGCTCTCTGAACAGCAGGCATCTCTGGAAAACAGCATTAAGGAATGCGAACACAGCATCCCCACAGACTTAGACCAACAGTCCAAGTCTACGATAGCCAAAGTGATTGAAACAGTCACCCCTCATGTAACCAATATACTGTATAACTGGACCAGATATTCAATGATCTGTTGCAACAACATGATAAAGACGACCTTTTCCACTTCAATAATTTCATTGAAGGGAATACAATCAAACCGACAACCCGCTGGCCCAGGTCTAGATCTAAGAGCGCCAACAGACGCCGCCGCCAACCCAGCACAAGCCGCCCGCCACCCGGAACCCCGCCACCAACTGGGAAATCGCAAACCCATCGGCAATAGACACAACCTAAAACACACAATTGCCCTACTCACCCGGAGCTTAAACCTTAACAACGGCTCCATTTGTGATGCTCTCAGTACACTGAATATCAGTAATAATTCAGACACCAATAAAAACTAGCAAATTTACCAACAGATTTGTTGCTAATCTGTCCCATTACCAACTAACTGAACCGGAATTAAGTATCTTATCCAAGGGCATAACATTTCTCCCTACCCCGACAAGCTCAAATAAAAGACTGGAACCCACCCTATAGTAATGACCACAGTTTGGAATCATTCTTCAAAGCACTCACCAATGATTTTTTCAAACTGAAAAACACTATATTCAAACATCACAACCTCACCCGTGATGAACTGACCGCACTCTCTGCTCTAAAAAATAATAATGAAATTATCATTAAAAAGGAAGACAAAGGTTCCGCGGTCTACATATATGAACTATTACGGCAACTTTCGGATGATAAATTCTACTGCAAACTAGAGGACAATCACACATCTAGAGATTTAACCAATTTCTACGACAAAGAGGAAATATCACAAAAAGTGTTCCTAGGCCTCGTACCAAATGACTGTAAAGCAGGTAGAGTTTACACACTCCCCAAAATCCACAAATACCTCACACTGGGCAAAATCACGGGCTGCCCCATCATAAGTGGCAACAATACCCCCACTGAAAAAATCAGTGGCTATGTGGTGTTTGTCCTGCGATACCCCAGTTACGTCTGGGACTCGATTCACTTTATACAAAGATTAGAGTCACTTCATATTCCAGCTCACCAACATGTCCTCCTAGTCACACTAGACGTCACATCACTCCACACCAACATCCCCAACCAAAAGGGACTGTTAGTCATCGCCAAAGCAATACGCAGATACAAGCCCAACTGGCAAATCAGTGCTGCCGGAGTAGTATAGGGAATGATAGTCCGAAAACACTTTTCAAAAACCCCTCTAAAAAGCCTCATTTACTAAATGAGGCTTTGGTGGGACCCTTAGCTCTTGCTATTATTGCCCCTACTACAAAGCCACGCCATCACGTTTACCGTGACTTGGCAGGCGGTAACACTGTGCCGTACGGTACGATCAATAATTCTTCTCTTACAAACCCCCTACCTGGCCCACCCCTCAAGTAGTACAAGTTAGGTTCGTCGGCTTTCATATCCACTTTATCTATGTTGTAAGTTTTGACTGACCATATAGGATCGGTGGCTCGCTTACGGCTATCGCCCTCGTGTTCCCCCGGCTGGTATAGATACCTAACTAAGGCCCTATCTGGTATCTGTTTCTCCTTTCCACGCAATGGAGCAGACGACTCTGCTAACACTGATTTTAGTTTGATAGCGTCTGCCGGTTTCTTACCAGTGAGCCGGGTTACTTCATGGTTGATTGCCGACACCACCTCGGGTAACCTCGCTACCCATTCGGTCGATCGTTTTCCAGTGGTTGTCATTTCCCTAGCATATTGATGGCCGAACAAGCGCTCAGCCAAAGTCCTATTAAATCTCTCAACTATAGCTTGGCTGCGATGGGCTCCGGCCGTGCCACGTCTGACCTTTGTATCGTGTTTGGCTAGCAGTTGTGAAACGGCACCCATGAACTCCCGTCCGGGATCAACTTGCAGCTCTGTTGGCCAAGTCAGCGGGCTGCGTTTGTATATACGTTCTAATCCTTTGGCTACTTTGGCCGAATCTTTCGTGGTCAAGGGTTCGGCTTCCTTGTAACGACTGGCTACGTCCACTACGGTTAAGGCATACTTGTACCTCTTATCATGAGGTAGGAACAGTAGGTCTGCCTGGTGAATGCTATTAGGTATGTTAATTCCGAAACTCCTTCTAGGTACGTAGCGTGGCGCTGGCAAATAGATCTGCCACAGGGCTTGTTTTTCAAGCCACGCTTTGGCTTTCTCTGGTGATACTCGCGCCATTTTAGCTAGCTTATCTACTGCGCTAGCTCCTTTCCAATATCCACGCGGGCTGTAATAAATAGCCTCAAATTTTTTCATGTCCATACGCGTATGTGTTTATACCATCAATAGCTATCCAACGTTTCGTGTCCATAGGCGATAGGGACGTCTTGTTTATAGTCAGTCCGTATATCTTATGTCCATCACTTCTAAGCGTGTTCATCTTATGCCTAAAGGTACGGGTCTTGAACAGGGCCTCCTTGAATCTGGCGTGTTTGATGTGTTGTTTCACCACATACTTCTTAACCCCTTTAGCTTTTCGGATCTCACTATTGTCGGCTTTCAATATGGAATACATCTTAGGCCTTAAACCTATGTACTCGGCTATTGGCGTGCCAGCACACTCGTCCTTCATCTTACCTAGGACCTTTTTATTTATCGTACTGTGCATGGTATGGGTCTTAGGATAGTCGCTGGTGTCGTATAAATCGATGTGTTTTTTCATGTCCTCGTACACGTCCTCGGTTCGAATCTCCATCAGCAGGGAATCCGTGTCAGTGTACAGCACTTCGCACCTGTCGCCGTACTGTTTCTTAAGCTCGTTGTAGTAAAAGTCGTACATCAGGTGTTTGGATAAATCGAGGATACTCATCCCAACGTAAACAGGTCGGTTGAATTTTATGTGGCTTTTCTTCATGTGTATGGCAACTAGGTCGTCTGTGAATATTTTATTACGGTTGAATGCCGGACTGGCTATCAATTTCCTGAGCTTGTCTTCCTCACTAGATCTAACCAGTTTCACGGTTACGCGTTTCCTCAGGTTCTCCATAGTCTTACCAAACACCGAGTTGTTCATGAGCTTGTAGAGATTTTTCTCAAAATCACTGGTGGCTTTTTTTCGTAGGTCTGTGTTCATTCTGATGTAGGGCTCCATCCATGGGCTCTGGTCGAACATGAGCACCCTGTGTATTTTGGTCAGCCTTATACCCAATGACAGGTACAGCTGTAGGTTGCGATAGTGAACTATGTACTTGGTCTTATTCATTAAGTTAGGCACGAGTTTTTCAACGTCTGTCACACGACCACCTGACAAGTTATGTTGGTACTCAGACATCCAGTCTGGGTTAACCCTCATACGTTCGGGTGCAAGGGGATAGCTGTTGTGCGATGCGTGTAATGCCTTGGGATACTCTAAGTCAACCTCGAGGATATAACCTTTGTTCGAATCTGGTGCAATGCTCATAACATCAACGTTTGGTACCCATTCGAATCCTCCTGTAGGTAGATACTGGCTCATAGCCCAGCCGTACAGGTTATTTGCGTCGAGGTAGAGAATGTGATTGGTTGGTTTGTTAGGATCGTAACCTTTCACGTATTGATTATTTGCTTTAGCGTATCGTTTGGATGCCATGGAAATCCCACCTCGCAAGCCTTTCTCAATGAATAGGTGCATGTCGTAATCTGTGAGCAATTCCAAATTAACTCCGGTCTTTCTAAGCAAGGCGTCCCACGACAGACCTGGGCTGGTGTAATACCATGCGGGGTCGAGTTTATACTGCTTTAAACATGTTTGCCGAAACGTCTCGAACACGTCGGCTAACAGCAGTACATCTGTCCTCAAGTACAGGTCGTGATAATCACCAAGGTTCTTACAACCAAGTTTATTCCATACGTTAATCGCGTGCGAGTAATCGTCTCGTGAGACGGACGCCTCATTCAGCTTGCTATAAAAACAGTCGATAGGAGGTAGTCTGGTCTCTGTGAACTTAGCCCAGCTATCCATGTACTCATATGGGTACACACCCTTCCTCATGAGCAGGTGTCTAGTCTCGGCGTCTGTGTATCGATCTGTGATAGGGAAGGTATTGTTGGCCTTGACCAGACTGTCGAGTGACGACAGGAGGAACTGAAACGAGTCAATGAACCTAAGTCCGTTTAAGCTGAAGGAGATGTATCTCTCCATGTTGTTTGGGATGCACGATATATTACCATCGATTTTCGCAATGGCCTGCATGATCAAGTGTGAGTCGTACCCTCTCAAGTTGTGAAAGACAACGGGGATGTTTATTGTCTTAGGGTTGATTTTAAGCTTGAGGTTGCACGCGTTATGAGCGGCGCCTCTATACTTACCAGTTATGTGACAGTGATCTCTCACCGAATCACCGTTAAGTGGCGAGTCGCACACGTGACAGTTAGTGCTACTGGCGTGAGCTAGCATGTCGGCTCTGGTCATACGCATTGGAGCGATTCTATACAATGCATTCCTAATAATTTTTTCTTCCTCCTGCAAGCACTTTAGAAACCTTTCAGTCGCGTCAGGACCCCTATACACTACCGGAGCTTTCGTTTCCCCGTCACAACGGACGATAATGTATCCAAACGAACAGGCTTTATGCTCTTGTGTTTTGTGTGTGAAACTCCCACTAGTGGATGATTCCCCAACCACTAAGGCTTCGAAGTCGGCGTATATTATATAAGGCACAGACATTTGGTTCTTGTGATTGTCGAATTTTAGGATATTTTCACCTTCCTTAGGCATGTCGACTCGTATGGCCGTCTGCCCAACACCTTGGCAATCCTCCAGGTGGGATTCTAATAAATCGGCCCGACTGAAACAGTCGTACACAAAAGTGTTTTTCCCCAACGTGTTTCGACTGGTCGTGCAACAACCGGCTGAGATGTTTTATCCACGTGTAGTGATACGTTTCACCTTTTTGAATCATGAATAAATTAATAACTTGACAATCCTTCACCGGGCTGACCCTGTGTATTATTGTTGTATTACCTTCGTGTCCAAAGACATTTATAGCCAGATTATTCTGTTTTTCTACTTTAGTGATCTGGGATATTGGGGTGGGTTCATCTATACCATCCCAGTTGAGCCCATCGTCCTGTGGATAATTAGAAGGCCTGTTCGGATTAGTGGCAGCTGGAAATAAGGCTGACCTGATAGATAACCTCAAGCAATCGTTTCCTCTATTCTTAACGTTTACTATGGCTTGTTTGTTCTTATAGTAGGGAGGCAAGGCTAGGTATGACCCACCTCTGAACGGCACGTATTTAGCTATATCTAGATAGACATTATCGATTTTATCTACAGCCCACCCGGACCCCATGTGTGTGTAGCGTTCTAGGTATTCTCGTATCTGCTGAAAACTATTATCGATTGATGTGTCAATGGTCTCTGCATGTGTGACGACCTCTTGTTTACCTCGGAAGTAAGGTTGAACATACTCAGTGGTACTCCCAACCTGCTTATCGAGTGACATTTTCACTGTGATCTGAAACTTGATACTTCCTAGATTATTTAGTTCCTGGTTGACCTTATCAGCTATCAGAGGCTTAATATCTGTAATGTCTATGTTTCTATCAATGTGCATGCGCCAACCTCTCAAATAATTGCCTACGGCGTGCTCAGTGCGCACGAACTGTAGGTCAATAGCTCTATTCTGTCGTAATAATTCTACAAGCTGTGGTTTTCTCATACGAGAATACCCGCCTAAACCCAAATCGTGTGCCTCGGCTTTCAGTTGTTTTACAGTTGGACGTGCTACAGGGGTATGTGATAACAATGTGGTTAACCCGGCTTTCCCCAGTTTTGAATAACCCGTGTATCCAAGCTGTTTCGCTTGAGCTTTTAACTGTTTTACCGTAGGAGGGACTTCTAAACCTAGTAATCTCAACAATGCTGGCTTCCGCATTCTAGAATACCCGATAACACCTCTCTGCTTTGCGGCCCGCTTGAGCTCGCGCACAGTAGCCATAGTGTTTACACCTAAGAGAATCAATGTCTAATTGGTCGGCAGTAACTCTTAAAAAATATTTTCTGGTGGCCGGGTACAATTCTAGACATTCTGTCAAATCGTCCCACGTACCTGGTAAAATATATAGTGTGGC
The DNA here is from genome assembly GCF_037392515.1 of Haliotis asinina. Taxonomy (NCBI): domain Eukaryota; kingdom Metazoa; phylum Mollusca; class Gastropoda; order Lepetellida; family Haliotidae; genus Haliotis; species Haliotis asinina. The sequence goes on along the minus strand of NC_090295.1, from coordinate 988,603 downwards.
TGTTTCAATCCAGTACTCACCTTGGTTATAGTATTCCTTGTATTCACTTATACTCGAAAAACGTTCTATATGGTATTGAGACGCGATATCCCGCTCCCATTCGAAGGGGTGAGTATACTTAACACCCTCTTTAATCCATACCACGTCCACTATTATCTTAAATCTGAAGCTGCCCCATAAAGCCAGTTCATATTTGAATATGTTTTCCACAGACATAGCTATACGTAGGTGTGTATAATCTCTAATTGGAGTCTATCTTGAGCAGTCGCCTACGTTCTTTTATGTAGCCTTTTTTATTCTCGTATATGAGTTGATGTCTGACTACGTTCGCTCCGTGAGCTTTACATAAACAGTAGTGCCCTTTAACCCCGATACCACACACAGAACACGTGTAGTTAGGACTTCCCATATGGAAACAACAGAACCCCTGATTCCTGCATTTCCTACCACAGGCCTCGGTCTTCCCCATAAGTATATATTCGCATCGGTATGGAGCGGGTCTCATGTTTACTTATATAGGTATTTTAGTTTAATTGCTTCGCAACCAACGCAGTAGCTGCTATACCCAACACTATGAAGCCCAGTTCACGATTCATTTGTCCCTTGGATGGTGTGTAGTACTGAGCGAGTGTGGGTTTATTGAGCGCTTCCAATCGTTTACCAGTTAGTAGGTAGTATTCTTTCATTGCTTCATCGACATCTTTGAATGTTTGAACGGCATGGTTTTCACGCGTGAGTTGTTCATTAATAAAATCGATCCTCTGGAGGCGTTTTTTAGCGTACTCAGCCTGTGCTCTTTGTAGTTTCTCAGTAGCGAGATCGTGTCGCTTCCTTTCTTCCTGTATTTCAGCCGCGTGATCATCTCGTAGTTTCGAGAAGAGGAAATTACTCCCGGAAAATGCCAGGGCATTCACTAACGCCCCACCGACCATCATAGCTATCGTGGCCATCCCTATATTTATTTCATTATATTATCAGGTATTATTCCTTGTTTTACTAGGATGTCTTTTGTGGCCATCGCCATACCAAGGTTCATTATGAGCATACCCATATCCTGCAGGTTGAAATCTAGCTTGATAGTTGGTTGTTTAAGCACCATTTTAGTCAACCGAGCGTACCCTACTGCTAGACTGGCTACCACTGTGGCGTGGTATGCGTCGTTGACGAACGTTTTCCCCTCAGACATTATGTATATGATATAAAATATTTTAAATTATAACATGATATGCGGGTCTACCATGGGGGATACCCCCATACCCCCACTGTTGGGGGTTACCTCACTGTTGGGTTGTGGCTCACTGTGGGAGGTGTATAACCATGTTATAACCACGGCAGCAGTTACGCCTACAGCCAACAACAGTCGGGTTGGGTTGGTCACTTTATGTTGGTTACACCACCGTTTTTTACCGGCAGCTACTCTCTTAGGATTCTTCTGCCTGGTTACTGTTGGAGGTACCTCCACTGAAGGGGTCACTGTTGGGGGTGGGGTCTCCTCCATCACTGTTGGGGGTACCTCCACTGGGGTTTCCTGTGCAGCATCCATCTATACTATTATTATTATTCTTTCTCTCAAATTGGCAATGTTTTGCCGTGATAATCGCCGCCGTCACTGGAGCCAACAACATACCATATTTGTGGTACAGCCCGCAGCTGATAGAGCTCACGGCGTGTTCGATAAAAGGGTCTTTCTCGAGGTCCTCCCACAGGTAAAGTCGGCGCTCTGGTGGAATGGGAAGGAATTGTGATACAATACCGGTGTATATCTGGGTCATAGCCGATCCTATTGTTTTTGTCATTTCTGCTCCGAGCCGGGACTCGTATCTAGCGTACAGCTTATCGATTTCTTCGGCTGACATTTTGTTAATTTTATCTGGAGTGTAGTCTCCAAAGTAATGTTTGGCTTTGCCGCCAACAGCCAACGCCACCAGTTTCTCTCGCTTGGGGGAATCCCCAGTTGGGGAACCCTCCACAGACAATTGTTCGAGCAATTCCTCACACTCCATCTTATAATATAACAAGTAAGATTTAGTTTTAACTATATAATACCCGATACAAACAAAACACAGAGAAATGAAGGTTAAGTTGCACACGACAAATACTTCAAATATCATAGCTATATGCTTAGCTATATGCTTAGCTTTGCTTAGCTTTAGCTTAGCTTTAGCTTAGCTTTGCTTAGCTTTGCTTAGCTTTGCTTAGCATACTATATAAGCCACGGGTTGGTCGGTCTTTAGCACGAGCTTAGCGTGTTTAGTTTCAGCGAGCTGTTTCTTCACCCGTTCCCGTTCTAATTTACTCATCACATCGTTCTCTCTCAAACACTCCTCAAACGAATCCCTATCCTTGCAGTGAAATAAGGCCACCCATCGCGTCTGCTCCCTGAGGTCTTTCAACACCGAGTTGAACTTCTGTGTTAGCACCCAGACGCTGTGATTTGCATGCCGGCCGGAGAAGGCCAGGTACGATAGCATGTCTCTCTTTTTTGTTATCTCGCGATTAGCGCTGCAGTCGTCCAGTATAAACAGCGTCGGTTCCCCTTTAAATTTCTCGTGAAGAGCTTTCAACCAGTCCTGCAGGCGTGTTCCAGGGTCGATTTTGTGTACGTCCGGGTCCGTCATCACCCAAGGTCGCGCGTACGTTTTATTCATGCCCAGAGTAGGGCACATGATAACGATGTTATCGAACACATCCTTGTAGTAACCCTCCAACATATCCAACACGAAAACTGTCTTCCCACAGCCAGTCTGCCCGCATATGATAGCGCAGTGTGGGTCAGTGGGGAGGGGGAGACCCCCACACCCCCCAGAGGTTGGTAGTTTATTGGGGGGATACCCCCCACTAGTAGATGGCTTGCACAAATCTCCCATTGTCTATATTAAGTTGCGCGTCCATAATAACGTACAGATATAATTTCAACTTACCAGCGGTTTGAGCCTTCTTATTAATCTGGATAGTTATCCCTTCGCTACCGTTATCTATACGGCGCCCGCTACCGTGCAGTTTATCATCATCCGTGGATCGCATGTCCAGCCATAGGGCATACTTGGTGGTCAGGTATTCACCGATCTGCACGGAGCCGAGGTCCAGGTCCTTTGTTATGTAATCCCCCACTGGTAGCTTTTTTATCTCATCCCACTGCTGGTGTGGCCTCATACCATGACTGAACAGCTGGTTGGGCACGCCCTCGATGGTCACTTCCACCTTTTCAATCTCGGGGTTGAAAAACTTCTCGCTGTCCCTCCGGAATGGATCGTAATCCTCCACGGGGACGACCAGGATACCTTTCATCGATCGCGCCGGCACGTTCAGGTTGATATTCCACACAGTGTCGCTCTTATCTCGCACGACTGATCTATGCCTCAGTACACGATCGTATAGGATAGCCATCTTCCCAGAGTACTGGCTTCGAACCTGCCTGGCCAGCTCCGGGCTAGTGACCATGTCGAACTCAAGAGAGATGTTGTCTATGGCATAACTGGCCTCATCACCGTTCGGCGTACGCACTACTTTGCTATAGTCGTTAAACGTGAGCTCGTATTCGAGCCTATCACCCAGCGCGGCCTGGTAAAACGGCGCGTGTCCCGTGAGCAACTCGAAGTCGAGCGGCACGCAGAATCGATTCCCGTATGCTAGAGCGATGGCCTTTTCACCGTCCGATAGCTTGTCTTGTTGGTCTTGCGTGAAGACGTATCCTATGCGCGCCCGGGTTGATTTGCTGATACCCTGGTACACATCATTGACTCGTTCTCTCTCGCTTTTCCAGAGATCCTTGTAGCAGTGAAACACGTCGCTGTCGTCGATGCTCAGCACCTCGTTACCGCTGATCTTGACGGTCGTTTTCTTGATGATAGCTCGACCCACGTTCCGCACTAGCTCGCGTTTGTCGTTGTCGGAGGTCAACGTGATATTGAACGCCAGTCGAACAGTGCCTGGTACAATGAGGTCATTCTCACCAAGGTTTGGAAATCTAACCAGCAGAGTTTGGTTCTGGTCTATCTTGCTGGGGTTGTTGGTGATGGTCACCGACTGTCGCACGGCTCTGGCACCTAATGGCTCTCTCAATTTTCTGAAAGGATCTAATTTTCTACCGTACATTGTTATATATAAATAAAATATATTTAAATACTAATGGATGAAGACATACCTATGGATGAGATGCCGGGCGCTAGTGCCCAGACATCCGATGTGCAGGAGACCTCATTTACTAGTTCACCATTGAGCCAACAACTTTTAGAAACAACGGTAAATGATTATTACGAAGGATTAAAAAGTGATAAAAACTACGTTGAACCACAGGGTATATACCATAAGAATTTTTTTATTGATAAAAAGGGTGTTCTACGTCTTAAGTCTGCCCCAAAGGTTGACCTCTTTAACAAGATCAATAAAAAACCACTGGCCTTGTCAACTCTAGCCAGCCGCAATGGTGGTGTTGAATTTATCCATGAACATCTAAACATGCCTGATTACGGTGGTGCAATACCTAAGGCCGTTAAAGAAGATCTGCAAGCTACCAGATCCCACCTCACCACTATAGATGAAATGACGCCAGAGCGTGCTACAGAAGCCTCGGACAGCATAGAAAAACTGTTGAGCACCTACTGGGACAAACCGTTACCGGGATTTGACTTTCCGGTAAGGGAACTGCGCGGCTTAGACGAAGCCGTGAAACGCGTGCGTGGAGAACTCGTGAACAACATGGGGAAACTGAACGAAATCGACGAGCACATCGCTAGGGAAAAAACCAAACTCACCGAAACTGACGACGATGATATGAAGAGTCGTATCAATGAACGACTACGCGATTTAGAAGACGAGAGACGTACACGATTGGAAGCCGCTTCCTCGAATCGTGAACATCTTCGATCCCAGATCAGTCGCATTCGGGAAACAATCGATAGAATACTGAATGAAGATACAACTTTAGCCAACAGGATTCGGATATTGTTCCGGGAGCAAGGGATCACCATCGCCAGCATTCTGACTGCATTGGGTTTCATCATATCAACCTTGGTGGTGTCACTGGTGGGGGGTGCCCCCACACCCCCAAGTGCCGGCGGGGGAGTTACCCCAGGTGGTGGTGTTAAAGACTGGATTAAAAAACTCGGGGAAGGCCTAGCTAAACTGGCTGGTAAAGCCGCCGAAGCCCTTCCCGGCATCCTGGGTAGCATCGTCTCGTGGTTGTTGAGCGCTCTATCTAAAACTGCCATGTGGCTCAGTCAAAACCTGTGGGCAGCCATCGTCGCTGTGGTGGGTCTGGTGTACGTAGCGGCTAAGAAATCTTTAACCAAATAAGTCCCAAAGTTACCCCGCCAACCACTAAGGCTGTTTTATTATCAATATGCTGCTGATAGGTGGTGGAAACCCCCACACCCCCCGAGGGTACCTCCACATGAACTTTAGGCTCCGGTGGTGGCGCAACTATACCCGTTTCACGTGGTTGGGTGTGTGGGATATGTGGGGTGTTAATATCGGGGTTGATACCCAACTTTTGGTCCGCCGTGGCTATAACTATTTTGTTGTTATAACCCACCACTTTTTTTATTCTCAGTTGCATATCACTCGGAGCCATGTATAACCCCACGCCGAACACGTAATTGACTTTCGATCTGGCGTATTCTAACACATTTTGGTAACGGTCGATGGCCCTCGGGAGATCAACTGGAGAATTGATAGCATCCTCAACGTTGGAAACGAATTGTGTCTGAGCGTCGTAAGCAGTTCCCTTACCGAGGATGTTAGAACGCGTCATCGACTGCGCACCCAACACCGCCCACACGTACGTTCGAATCGAGTCGTTCAAGCGTATTGTACCAGCACGAGTGAATCCTTTCGATGTTTTTGAGATCATTTTAGTCCAGGCTGTGGCTGCATCAGGACTGGTTTGCTTTATACAGCTGACATGGATCTTTTCATTCGTTGTGGGGCCTGTAAATGTATGCCGGTTTGGGTTGTATGAACCATCTTTAGAACCGGCATAATATTTTCCGGACCTGTAGAAGTACACGAGAACTATACCGAGACCATGGTTCACACCAGGAAGGCGAAAGTCTTTATTCGTTGGAATCTCAAACTCCCCACAAATACGTTCATAAGCGCGTCTATCATAGGGGTTATTCGTCATACTCCACGCTTTATCTTGGGGAAGAGGAGCACTTATTTCCTTCAATATTCGTCTCGTTTGATAATAAATATGAAACAAAACAACCGCCTTACTCAGTTCGTCTATACCATAGTCTGGTGTCACACCCGACCCTGTCGTCGCACACCACACAGCAAAGTTGAGTTGGTTCTGCCAAAACTGCATTGGGTTTTGATTCCAGTTTACCACCGCCTGCGCGTTATTAACGGACACGACATACTTTTCAAAGATATCAATAAAGGTTGTTTTAAACCCAGTACCATCTGCATTCACCACGATTTTCAAGTGTGCTAAATCCATATTATAATTTATAATTCATATATTATAATATGTACATAACACTTCCAGGAATAACTAGCGGTGAGGCCGTTCAGCTGACGCACGCGATCGATAACACGTCAGGTCAACTCGAAGTCGCACTCTGCGATATCACCTACCTACCGCAATGGACTAACATTAATATCAGCAACAATAAGCTGTTCGTCAGTGGAACTCGCAGTCAAATAACTGACGGCTACTACAGCGTGTGCTCGCTAAACGACGAGGTCTTCAAACCCCTGGGAGCCGAACTCAAGATGAACGACTCAAACGGCACAGTGGTGTTAATCAACAACGGAAGAACCTCCTTGAGGCTCGGCCGACCATTAGCGAGGATACTCGGTATGTCTCCTGACGAGATAAAACCAACAACAACCGTCACAGGCACGAAGTTACCCGAACTAGTACCGTACCGAGAGCTATACATTCATCTCGGTCAGGTGAGCACAACGTATAACATTCAAGGAGGCCACCCTTCCACTATACTGAGAGCAGTGCCGGTGAAAACTGAGAAATTCAACGACGGTAGAACCGAGTCGTTTTCACCACGGCAGTATAAGAGATTAACCCAGGGTAACATACCTGAACTGACAATATCGGTGTTAGATATAAATCATAATCCTGTAAATATAGGATACCTCAGCTTAACGCTTCACGTAACATGACCAGCGCACAAGGGCCCGGAGTGAAAAAATGCGTCAATATCGGGATCTCCGACCTCGGAGACACACGCGGTTTCGACGCTCCCGGAGTAGATGGTAAATCATACGCCTTGCAACTAAAAAACAACATTTACAAACGCGTTGAAATCCCCTCCGGTGGAGCCCTAAGTGATATGATAGATACCACAGGAGCAACAGCCAACACTAAGTACGCCCTCGTCAACACCGGTGATGACAACTGGAGAATATACCCATCATTCGGAGGTAAACTGTTCGATTTAGACGATGTTGAGAGCACTACCGTCGCCCGAAACAAACCATATATGCTCGTCTTCACCGAAGATGACAAGTGGGTGTTGTTACCCGATAACAAATGGTTTCTCAATATTAGACTCGTCTCCCCTTACGTGTTCACGGATAACAAAGACAACCACCTAAACAAAGTCGTGAACAATGGAACCCTGCTCGTGGCTTACATCCCAACTCAGAGACGTAGCATAGTCGTCAGCCCAGTCAACACTATAGCAGCCCACATGCTATCAAGTAAACCGGCCATGCAAAACGTGAAATTGCAGTTGGTGTCTGAATTCGAAGGCGTGGTTAAGATACTAGAGAGTCTACCGGCAAACTCAACACTGTTCATCAAAGTCTACCTAGGGGAACCATCGGGGAATGATGTCGAGATCGTGAAGGGGATCAAACTCGGGTGGGTGAAACGACACCAGTTTCAAGTTTGCAACGTTTACGTGCGGGTGGGTGTCGACTCCAAGACCAGTCTGCAGGGGGTCAACGTGATCGTAGAAAACAAGATATCACTAATCAATATCTTCCTGCCTGACAACATACACTTCATGGGTATAAAGTTAACCCCTGAATTATTATCAGAAAACCAGTTGGAAATTATATCATAATAGTATAATAATGACTAGTCATCATCCCAACACTACGCTTAACGACCTAGGAGACACGGAGGGATTCGATCAGCCTGGTGAGGAAGGTGAATTATACATCCTACACTTCAAAGACAACGTGTACAAACGGGTGACGTTATCAGATTTTAAAGAACCCAAATGGCTGGTCAACTTAACACCAGCCTCACCTTATATCACAATAGGTGAAAATGCGGTGATCTCTAAGATTAAGAACAACGGTAGTTGGGTCGGGGATTTCATTCCGGAGAGGTCATTAATCATGATGGCTACTGGTCCCGGGAAAAATAGGTTAAGGACTATAGTAACAAATAAATTACCATTTCGCAATAATATATATAACATACATCTTGATATATCCCCCCCTTTCACACTCATCATAGAAGTCTTCTTTTTCTATTTAGGTAATGAAAACACCTCAAAAGAACAACAAATTTTACCCGGGGTGTCACTACACTGGTTTGATGAACACACAGACAAATATTGTCGTATTGTTATACAACAGGATACCCACGGGGCCCCTATAAACCGCTTAATAAGCCTCAGTGGGGTTTTTATTACAACAGGAAATTCTATTAGCCTCTCACCTATTACCCTGATTGATGGTCTAGATCTTGTAGGCTTCAAATACATTGAAAGATTTTTAACTGAACCCCAATTAAAATATCTTTCAAAATATATATTATAGGACGGGTCTGTACCCAGTCGTAGAGGAAGTAGCGAAGACGTTGGAAACCGTAGATGGGTTCCGCTTGAGGCAGTTATGTGATGTGAAACGCCAACTAGAACAAGACCGTGACACGCGGAAAGCTCTATGTAAAAAGTACAATAGAGCTTTCAATATCGTGGACGGGGCTGACACTACCCTTATGGCAACCAGCATGGGACTAGGGGCGGCAGGCGTTGGGTTGTTAACCACCATCGTGGCTGCACCTATAGTGTTAGGTATTGAAATAACGGCTGGGGTGACAGGGTTGGTAGGGTTGGCGCTTAAGTTAGTATCACGCAGACTTAATCGTAAGGCATTGAAACACGATGAGATCAGGGTTCTGGCCGAAGCAAAGCTGAACACAGTTAGTGAGCGTATTTCCACGGCACTCTCTGACAGTAAGATCTCAGAAGAGGAGTTTCGTTCAATCCTATCTGAACTCACAAAATATAACGGAATGAAACAAGATATTCGATCCAAGTCTCGTAAGTCTGCTATCAGCGAGGACGAGAAAAAAAAGTACATAGCACAGGGAATACAAAAAGCCCAGCAAGCCTTTATTATGAACACCAAAGAGATCGTAGGCGGTTCACATTAAACTGTTTCATTGATATAAACATAACATAACCGTAAGCGAGCCACCGATCCTATATGGCCAGTCAAAACTTACAACATAGATAAAGTGGATATGTACTACTTGAGGGGTGGGCCAGGTAGGGGGTTTGTAAGAGAAGAATTATTGATCGTACCGTACGGCACAGTGTTACCGCCTGCCAAGTCACGGTAAACGTGATGGCGTGGCTTTGTAGTAGGGGCAATAATAGCAAGAGCTAAGGGTCCCACCAAAGCCTCATTTAGTAAATGAGGCTTTTTAGAGGGGTTTTTGAAAAGTGTTTTCGGACTATCATTCCCTATACTACTGCCGGCATTCTGGGTCTTCTCAAAACTGTACTCCACAAAAACAATTTCGTTTTTTATGGCCAACACTACCTACAGGTAGGAGGCATGTCTATGGGCACCAAACTAGTACCATCATATGCCAACATATTTATGGGGGAATTAGCAACTAAACTCCTCTCACTACATGCTGACCAACCGCACATCTACAAGTGCTTCTTTGACGAAATTTTCCTTGTATGGACACTAGGCCAGTCCCACCTAGAAGCCTTCATTAAACACCTTAATGAAGCTCATCCCACTATAGAATTCACAGCCACATTTTCACCCCACAAGGTCGCTTTACCAGACACATGGGTCAGTCTAGACAAAAAGAACAATAAGCTATGTTTTTCTCTATATTGCAAGCCAACAGACACACACTCTTACCTGTTGTACACGTCATGTCACCCCAGACATATCAAAACTAAGGGCCCAAACGGCCAGTACCTTAGACTCAAACGCATCTGCTCCTCTACTGAGGAGTATGAAAAACACAGCCTCAACCTCATAAACTTCTACCTCAAGCAAGGATACCCCAAGAGACTGATACAACAGAACAAGCATAAGGCTGACAGTAAGGCAAGGACAGTAAGACCCTCCTGACACCCCCTATAAGACCATCTGAGACCAAACAGAAAGCCGTGGTCTTTGTTTGCAATTTCAACCCAGTGAACATGGAGCTCAACGCCATCATCTGGAAGGGATGGAATTTCCATCCTGATCAGAAATATGCCAAAAAGTGTTAAACTCACCCCACATTATGGCTTACAGGAGGAACAAAACCCTGAAGGACTATCTAGTATGAGCCTCACTAGAAGACCCCAAAAATATGTCACAGGTCAACAGCCAGGTAGTCACATTCCTTGACGACCCATGTAACAAACACAACTGCAAAATCTGCATCGTAATAAACCGTTCAGACACTTTCCACAGTACAGTGTCTGGTGTCAAATACTGTAAACGACAATACAGATGCACCAACAAAAATGTGGTCTATCTGCTCACCTGCAAAAGATGCAAAAAACAATATGTAGGGCACACCAAAAGATGCTTCAAAACGAGGCTTAATGATCACTTTGCTGACATCATGCACAACAGAGACAAACCTGTTGCGATCCATTTCAACTCAGAAAAACATGGCAAATCAGATCTCACCTACGAGATCATCGCACAACTCAGAGAGGACCCTGAGCTTGTTAGCACCACCCAAAAGAGGAGATCACTAGAACTGAGGTGGATATTCAGACTCCACACATTTGCCCCGCAAGGCCTCAATGATAAGATAGTTGGCTAAGGTTTCCCCCTAGTCTTCTTTATTTATGTATCTACTCTGATACCCAAGCCACTATTTAGTAGACACATACGGCACCCACAGTCAGTATGACGTGTCCCCTTTATGACACAACCCCATAACGTCATCTGCAGAGTCTAACGTTTCCATTAATGGTTGGAAGCAATCTCATCATGTCTACACTTACCTGTCTTTTATGCAATGGAAAATTCTCCAGAAAGGACATCCTTACACGGCACCTGAAAACTAAACATGAAAACATTTGATACAAATGTCTCATTTGTAATAAATTATACAAAAGAAGAGACGACTGGTTGAAACACTTTTGCCAAAAACACCAAAGATATACGTGTGACAACCCCAACAACTTCATTGACCAAATCCAGATCACAGTCACTGTCAAGCCAGATAAGCATAACAGTGGAGTCACCCAAGCAAAAGAGGGCTCCACCACTGTAAAGCGAGATGAGCATAACAGTGGAGTCACCCAAGCGAAAGAGGGCTCCGCAACTGTAAAGCCAGATGAGCAGAACAGTGGACCCACTACGGTGGAAAAACCTCGATTTGTGTGATTCCAGACGCTGAGCCTATCAAATCGATGGGCAAGTATTTATGTTTCTTTTCTATAAAAAATGAAACAACTTATCACTGCAATAATTTATTACAGTGCCATAAAAAATTTGATACAACACAAAATCATCATCCATGTACACATTGGCCAAACTTTATAACAATATAAAGATAAGTACCTAGTATCATCTAGCATATTTACAAATGCTTATAAACCCACGGTGAAGCCTCAAGCCTCAGACTGTGAAAGAACGAAGGGCATGTCTGTAGTATTGTCAACGGTGTGAATCGCGATAAACAAATATTGTGTACACATTCCTTCATGTATCATAATATGGAAGGACAGTTTATGCACATATCCCCGGTAATGAAATTAATTTCATTAGTCAAATTTTACATAATTTTTTTGTGGTCATATTGCATGTGATGAACAGGAATTGACAGTGGAATGTGTTCAAAAATTGAGAGCATTGATGGTTTTTTTTCAGTGGGTAGATTGACATACGGGTTTGGAGAGCTGTCACACAAATATATCAATATCAAAATACTTTTCCACATTTCTTTTCTTTTTATTACCAAGTGAATTGTTATTGATTTTTTTTTATGTTTTTGCATCACCATAAACATTGCGACAGACGTACTTATAATAAGTATCTGCACACTTGCCGATCATGAAATTTAATGACTGAGATGATTTTGACAGTGTACTTCCAAGTTTTACTCTATGGAGTATATATGAGTAAGAAAGGAATTTAGAAAACCACGGTACCAGATGGTTACGCAGCTATTAACAGAAGGTAAGTTTTACCTCGAACTGTCTATGCTAGAAAGACAACACGTGGTAGACACAGAATTGTTTAGACTTCTGTCGTGTTTATTGTAAAACAAGAAGAAGAAAAGGCATCCAGGCACAAAAACTAGTAATACAACGAAAGACAGGATTTACACAGTTTAATGTACAACTTTTACAAAGGGTTCACGTGAGAAATTAACCATGCATATTATATTGTTAGATGTGCACAAGGTTATTTTTGTTTAGCTTTTAGACTTCAGTTCCTTATTTGGTTTTGTATCTCTGCAGCAGTAATTAGTAAGTTAAATCGTTTAAGTGAATGGTTCCGTTTATGATTGTTTTGTAAGACATTGTGTTCTATTTGATTTATTAAATCGCACTTCATATTAACATGTCTCTCACCCAGTGAATTGTATAAAATTTTGTTGTTTAATGCACACAAACATAAGAACAAGGATCTGTGAGATATCTATCATATATATTCATAAAAGACAAATTAACTTCTAGAAAAAATTCATCTCTTAAATGTCAGCGAGTTCTTAAAGTAATGCTATTGAAATGCAAGTACAATATTTCATTGAATGCTCCGGTCATTTGTTTTTCAGAAATGAAACACAGTGTCATAAAACTGTCAGGATGAAATGTTAAATAGGTCTGTGATGACCATGGTCTACCATCTACTTTCATGAGATAACCATGGTCAACCACTGCTTTCAATAAGAAGACCATGCTCTGCCATGGTTTTGTCAAGGATAACCATGGTCTACCATGGTAAAATGGCAGTGACCATGATCTACCATGGTTTCTGATGACCATGATCTATGATGACCATGGTCTACCATGGTAAAATGGCATTGACAATGATCTACCATGGTTTCTGATGACCATGATCTATGATGACCATGGTCTACCGTGGTAAAATGGCATTGACAATGATCTACCATGGTTTCTGATGACCATGATCTATGATGACCATGATCTATGATGACCATGGTCTACCGTGGTAAAATGGCATTGACAATGATCTACCATGGTTTCTGATGACCATGATCTATGATGACCATGGTCTACCGTGGTAAAATGGCATTGACAATGATCTACCATGGTTTCTGATGACCATGATCTATGATGACCATGATCTATGATGACCATGGTCTACCGTGGTAAAATGGCATTGACAATGATCTACCATGGTTTCTGATGACCATGATCTATGATGACCATGGTTTACCATGGTAAAATGGCATTGACCATGATGTACCATGGTTTCTGATGACCATGATCTATGATGACCATGATCTATGATGACAATGGTCTACCATGGTAAAATGGCATTGACCATGGTTTCTGATGACCATGCTCTATGATGACCATGGTCTACCATGGTAAAATGGCATTGACCATGGTTTCTGATGACCATGATCTATGATGACCATGGTCTACCGTGGTAAAATGGCATTGACCATGGTTTCTGATGACCATGATCTTTGATGACCATGGTCTACTGTGGTAAAATGGCATTGACAATGATCTACCATGGTTTCTGATGACCATGATCTATGATGACATGATCTATGATGACCATGGTCTACCATGGTAAAATGGCATTGACAATGATCTACCATGGTTTCTGATGACCATGATCTATGATGACCATGATCTATGATGACCATGGTCTACCGTGGTAAAATGGCATTGACAATGATCTACCATGGTTTCTGATGACCATGATCTATGATGACCATGGTCTACTGTGGTAAAATGGCATTGACAATGATCTACCATGGTTTCTGATGACCATGATCTATGATGACCATGATCTACCGTGGTAAAATGGCATTGACAATGATCTACCATGGTTTCTGATGACCATGATCTATGATGACCATGATCTATGATGACCATGGTCTACCGTGGTAAAATGGCATTGACAATGATCTACCATGGTTTCTGATGACCATGATCTATGATGACCATGGTCTACCGTGGTAAAATGGCATTGACAATGATCTACCATGGTTTCTGATGACCATGATCTATGATGACCATGATCTACCGTGGTAAAATGGCATTGACAATGATCTACCATGGTTTCTGATGACCATGATCTATGATGACCATGATCTATGATGACCATGGTCTACCGTGGTAAAATGGCATTGACAATGATCTACCATGGTTTCTGATGACCATGATCTATGATGACCATGGTCTACCGTGGTAAAATGGCATTGACAATGATCTACCATGGTTTCTGATGACCATGATCTATGATGACCATGGTCTACCATGGTAAAATGGCATTGACCATGATGTACCATGGTTTCTGATGACCATGATCTATGATGACCATGATCTATGATGACCATGGTCTACCATGGTAAAATGGCATTGACCATGGTTTCTGATGACCATGATCTATGATGACCATGATCTATGATGACCATGGTCTACCATGGTAAAATGGCATTGACCATGATGTACCATGGTTTCTGATGACCATGATCTATGATGACCATGATCTATGATGACCATGGTCTACCATGGTAAAATGGCATTGACCATGGTTTCTGATGACCATGATCTATGATGACCATGATCTATGATGACCATGGTCTACCGTGGTAAAATGGCATTGACAATGATCTACCATGGTTTCTGATGACCATGATCTATGATGACCATGGTCTACCATGGTAAAATGGCAGTGACCATGGTTTCTGATGACCATGATCTATGATGACCATGATCTATGATGACCATGGTCTACCATGGTAAAATGGCAGTGACCATGGTTTCTGATGACCATGATCTTTGATAACCATGGTCTACTGTGGTAAAATGGCATTGACAATGATCTACCATGGTTTCTGATGACCATGATCTATGATGACCATGGTCTACTGTGGTAAAATGGCATTGACCATGATGTACCATGGTTTCTGATGACCATGATCTATGATGACCATGGTCTACCATGGTAAAATGGCATTGACAATGATCTACCATGGTTTCTGATGACCATGATCTTTGATGACCATGGTCTATCATGGTAAAATGGCATTGACCATGGTTTCTGATGACCATGATCTTTGATGACCATGGTCTACTGTGGTAAAATGGCATTGACCATGATCTACCATTGTTTCTGATGACCATGATCTATGATGACCATGGTCTACTGTGGTAAAATGGCATTGACAATGATCTACCATGGTTTCTGATGACCATGATCTATGATGACCATGATCTATGATGGCCATGATCTATGATGACCATGATCTATGATGACCATGATCTATGATGGCCATGATCTATGATGACCATGGTCTATACCATGGTTACTGTGGTAAGCCATGGTTGACCATGGTGGCATTTCAGGTAGGCCGTCATCATATTTCAGTTGCATAGATTGGATGGTCAGACTCACTGACTTGGTCGACCCTCGTCATCATATCTCAGTTGCATAGATCGGATGGTCAAGCTCGCTGACTTGGTTGATGCTTAGATAGATGCTTATTCTGTTGATCACTGGATTGTCTGGTCCAGACTTGATGATGTACAGCTGCCTCCATATATATTACTGTGGGCAGCATTACACAAAAAGTCAACCAACCATAATGTGCAAATGGGAGTCATATAGAGCTCAGATGGAATTACTCATGTCTTAAACCTTATGTGGTAGTCCTCACTGTACATGCATATATTTGAGAACTTATCTCTAAATTACACCCTACTATTGCAAACATTGAACCTGCTGTCCTCTTTAAATTTATTGTAGAGTTTGTACTTTTATTGCAAAGTTTCCAACAGCGAATAAGTATTTGGTAATTATTGCCCAATGGTCATGTTGCTGTGAAAGTGCAGTGCAGATTGAACAAATGACCTCACTGTTTCAGTACTTGCTTCTTAATCCAATTGTAAACGGTATTCTTTTTGAAAAGTGAAAACCAGAGTAGACATGAGTGAAAACATGGCAGTACTGCTTGGTTGAAAAGTGGGAATCAAATCCTGATTAAGCCATGTGATTCTGCTCACAGTATTTATGTGGGAATTAACAGCACTGAGCCAGAAGAGACTCCTTGTAAAGTAGACAGACTAAGTATAAAGTTTAATTTATATAAATGACTTTGGACTTATTAATATCACAGATTTACAATGAGTCAGAGAGATGTGATGGTCTTAGCAGAGAAAGAGCATTTATTGTTTTGTTAATCTTACATCAAATAAATGTACATAATTTGTCGCAACTGTTTTAAAGATTTATCAGAGAAGTAAGTTTTAATGGGTCATTGCATACAAGTGTTGTATTCTTAATTTTTCATTTGAAGTAATATTGCCATTGATCTGTAATTTGTCTGGCTGCTAATACCGTCTCCAATGTCCAGAAGTCTCAAACTCAACACCTTCCTTTGATGTCTGTGTTACCTGGATTGAACCATTTGTTATAAACATTTGCTTCTTGAAGGGACAGTGCTTCTTGGTTGTGGGTTCAAAAGATCTCTTAGTAAAAAGGTTATAGTGGATACATCAGATTGGGACTGTGATAAACATATCATCAATATATAAAAATTATAAGCAGTTGGCTTGTATTTGTACCTGACTTGGATGTTCAGCCTAAGGTTGGGGATAATGACTTGCCATAACGACACTTGATACAGTCTGTCTTGTGTCTGGGTTAATGCAGACAATTGACCCTTTGGAAGCAATTGTCTTGGAGATTGTCTTCTCTGTCTGTCATTTTTATTCTCTGTTACCGTGGTAGTGTTGGATGTAAAGGTTGGACTGTATTTCAATACACATTCAGGCTTGCACAATGTTACTTGCCCAGACATATTTAGTTTTAAATTTGCAAGGATTTCTTGCCCTCAAATTAGTTTGGGTTTGCTGAAATGAAATCAGAGTAATTTGTAACATTGAATGTTTAATATATTTGTCACCTAGTTTATGTTGATCAGTTCTAGCTGAAAACATAGGTTTGATGTGTTTAGAATGCATAGTGTTTAGCATGAAAATATATATGATCTAGGTTTATACTGCTCAGAGAGAAAGCTTTCTGATATCATTCTGTCTAGGCTTTGTACTACCCCAAAACAATTACCAATGTGTTTGATTACATATTCATATTGTTACTTACATTTTGTACTTGTAACTTTATATCAATAATCATTCAAAGCAGCCGAAACAATGTTAAATTGTTTGTGTCTATTAGTCGACAAACAACCAACCATATCCAGAAAATAATAAAAAAATAAATGCACAGGAAAAATGTTGCCTAAGATCCAACAACCCTGAATAAGTGGCCTAAGTTTACACCACACTTAGCGGTTTTTGAGCTTTATGTTGGTACTCCAGAGATTGACAATGTGAGCATTGATCTACACAATTGGGATGCAATAAAATATTTCAGTCAATTCAGCGAGCATGACCATGTGATCCTGTTGGTCATCTTTCAGCAAACAAACGTGTACAATATTATTATAATCTTTATGGTGCCACTATTCTAGAAACGTTACATCAACTGTAGAACCCTTGTCACTGTAGAACCCTTGTCGCTGAAAAATATTACATGGAATATTTATTTTCTCTGTATACTGTCCCCTAATGAGAGTTCATGATTTCAGACGTGATAACAGAATGGCAATAACTCACTGATAACATGGAGGAGAATTCATCGATAGGTGTTGTATGTGTTCACAAGCTTTTCTACAAAACACTTCTCAGTTGTTTTCATATGTTCGCTGCTACAGTAGCCACATTTATACTGATAACGGTTATGACAAACTGAAGGTTATGACAAACTGAAGGTTATGACAAACTGAAGGTTATGACAAACCTTCTTAGTTGTTGTGACTAGTGATGGGAATTGGTTGAAATTTCACAAATGATGATTGGTTCATTACCAACAAGCAATCATAAACAAAATTGGTTAGCATTACTTTCCTATTCAGGTTGTTATTGCAGGTACATATAGAGAACATGCAGGTAGATATAGACAAAATAAGTTTGTTGTTATCTGTTGTTTTTTTGTTTTATTTAGAAAACTGAGTAAATTTCATTTGCAAATTTCACATCCAGTGTAAGATGATGCAACTCACTACGTTGAAGCGATAGCTATTATATCATGAAGTTCCCATTGTCTTCAAGAAATATTCAGCCATGACCTTTCAGCAAGTGAGGCGAGTTTTCTGAGAGCCCTGACAATTTCTTAGATATGTTCCTGTCAAACACTAAAACAGTTGTTACAAAATCATTTGTGTTTGATTAAGAGAAAATGCGATCAGTTGCTTGGTTGTTTGGTCACTGCGACCAATCTTTGAATGCTAGCTGCTACACCACTAGTTGTAACCAGTCAACCTGTGTGTGTAAAAAATACAGCTGAAACAACAGGCTAACAACTAGTCTCTGAAATGAACAGGTTTTACAGAAAAAATGCTTGTGGTTAAAAAAAATGAAATATAATGAGAAGGAGCCTGAGACTTTCTTCATTTCTATACAGACGCAACTAAAATCAGTGGTCCATCTGCCTTCACTGTACCTTAGTCCTGTTTATGAATACTCCATGTTTGATTTTCTTTGTTGAACTTCAGCTCTTCTCTTCTAATTAATTTGTTTTTTGTGCAGCCTTGTCACCTATAATGCGGTGAATACAAATTTATTACAATGAAAGGATCATGACAGAAGTCAAGAAATTCTTCAGAATTTGGAGAGTTTCAAACATTCAAAAAAGAATTTCTTCATTGTTGATTGTTACGACTAATTATGAATCGGCCATGATGGCTCACATACAATTGGACAAACATTTTTCAACATGGGAAAGTTTGACAAAAGTGCAATATTGAATTCAAATAGTTCAGCAGATTGTCACATATTTTTTCCATTTGTGACATATTTGTGAAGATATGAACAAAGAGTGAATTTTGAAGGCATATGATTCTTTAAGTGTTGGACTGGTGACATGGCATATCTACAGGGTTTTTAACATGCAATTAAGATTTTTGGAGCGTCATTGGTTCTAAGGAGTTATGACAACAACTGTAAAGATTGGAGAAAAATGAAACCTGGCACAAGTGTTTTGTTCAAGCAGTCTTAGAAAATATTTGGATATTATTGAGTAAATATGAGTAAATTCTTTGCTTGATTGCAATTGTCTGGCCTTGTTCAAAGCCCTTCAGTCCTGAAGGTTACTATGTTGATTTTAGTCTGTCATACATGAAGATGTGTAGGTCAGTAAAATTAGAGTGAGCGTTGTTTTTTGACACTCCCTTTAATATTCCAGCTATTCAAAGCTCCGCTCTATGCTCAGTTTGCAGTCTTAAAGAATTTGGACGATATAATGATTCATCAAGTATTGTTACTAGGTGTGAGTCAAGTACTTTATTTACTTCACATTGCTACAAATTCGCACTGAGTGCTGACTGATCATCAAGTCAAGCTAAGTAAACTTAGTCTCAGTGTTACACTCCACCACTGAGTGCTGACTGATCATCAAGTCAAGCTAAGTAAACTTAGTCTCAGTGTTACACTCCACCACTGAGTCTAACAAACCCAAGAAGAAGGTTGTGCCAGGTAAACTTTGAGCGACCTATGACCATCCAATCAAAAGCGAGACAGTCAAATAAATTAAACCAATCAGACATTGACTACTACTTATGGATGGGAGGGAGACAAAATATTCAGGTCATTGAAACAGATCTCTCCACAAACAAAAATCTGCATATAACGCAGTTAATCAACCTGCAGTATATATGCTTTGGGGTTTCTGTTGACATGGTTACCATTAGCTAATATTTCCGCAAGATGACATCTTTGAATATTTCCAAAAACACTATTTTCAGCGACTGTTTACTCACTGTTGTCATGGGTGTAATGTGTGCCGTGTGCATCACCCAGAAATGAACATACGCCAAATAACATTTGGAATCCTTCGGGTATGAACGTTTTCAAGATAAAGAGTTCAAAAGGTGTGTCTGAATGTCCACTTTCACGATTTGGTAAACTGTGTTCTGATGGGTCAGTCTCAAAGATTACCTCCCATAAGGTTTTGTTTGACTCAGCAGTGTAACGAAAAGTACTGACGCTAAAATTTCTTTGACTGATTATCATTTACATTGCTACAACTTTCGTACTGAGAGCTGAATGATCATTAAGTATTAATACTAAGTTCAGTTGAAGTGCTATATTTACTTTAAATTGCTGCAGTATTCATACTTCATCAAGTATTAATACTAAGTTCAGTTGAAGTGCTATATTTACTTTACATTGCTGCAGTATTCATACTTCATCAAGTATTAATACTAAGTTCAGTTGAAGTGCTATATTTACTTTAAATTGCTGCAGTATTCATACTTCATCAAGTATTAATACTAAGTTCAGTTGAAGTGCTATATTTACTTTACATTGCTGCAGTATTCATACTTCATCAAGTATTATACTAAGTTCAGTTGAAGTGCTATATTTACTTTACATTGCTGCAGTATTCATACTTCATCAAGTATTAATACTAAGTTCAGTTGAAGTGCTATATTTACTTTACATTTCTGCAGTATTCATACTTCATCAAGTATTGGGACTTCCATTACATCAAATCTCATGCCTGTCAGTTTGCCTGTCGTGCCACAAAGACTATAAGTTATGCTTATCAGTTGAAACTTATAAAAAGTTTGCTTTGGTCAGATCTGAATATAAATAAACTTTCTGCCCTTTTAAGTGGTTGCATGGAGATACTGAAAATATGAACAGAGACTTGTATCTAAGAGTCCGCATTTGGTGATGTTGAATGATACCTTCACAAAGACAGCTTATCTATGCCATGCATGTGACCAGAACAGTGCTCTAAACAACTGAAACTGCAGCATAATTTTTTATGTTCTTTCTTTTTGTTCTTTTCTAGTACGTATATATATCATTATGATGCAATCAATAATGGCTGACAGAGCGGCTGCCATGACATGGCATCATGCCACAATACAGCTCTGGGATGTTGTTCACAATATTGAGCACTGGTTTCTTTGGTCCCAGACCAGATTATTTACACACCTCTAGCTTCAATACAGTGTTGAAGGCAGCCAAAAAAAACAAGAAATGAAATGAAAAAAAAATGCATAACTTTATCAAACAGTTCAGGCATCTGGATGAATAAATCTGTGCAGTGATTAGCATCTGACTGCAGTCTTACAGGAAGTGAAACTTGCAAATATATGTGACATAATCATAAATAATCCATTATGAATCACTGTTAAATAGTTCCAATAAAAAGTGTTAGTGAAAAGGTGAGACTGTGCTACCCCACCAGTGCCAAGGTGTAGCACGAGCCAGTAATTGTGGCCACAGAGACTGGTGCCCCTGGTTATATCCCACCTTTATTGGCCCCAAATGTTGAAATGGTTTCACACAAGCTGTAAATGTCAACATCTGTATAACGTCAGGCTTTCCTATCATATTAAGATCACTCTTTTAAATGCTGTTAAATTAAATATTATTCAAAACTTCCAACTTCAAAGTTACTCACAGACATACTCTTTAATTTGAAGTCTCTAAAACATATGAAAGTATTCAACATCCAATTCAGGTGTCTGTGTCAGGCACACCTAGCTGAGGGTCAGAGGATGAGACTGGGGTGGATTATGGAGTAGGGGGTCCAGCAAGTCTCTAAAACATATGAAAGTATTCAACATCCAATTCAGGTGTCTGTGTCAGGCACACCTAGCTGAGGGTCAGAGGATGAGACTGGGGTGGATTATGGAGTAGGGGGTCCAGCAAGTCTCTAAAACATATAAAAGTATTCAACATCCAATTCAGGTGTCTGTGTCAGGCACACCTAGCTGAGGGTCAGAGGATGAGACTGGGGTGGATTATGGAGTAGGGGGTCCAGCAAGTCTCTAAAACATATGAAAGTATTCAACATCCAATTCAGGTGTCTGTGTCAGGCACACCTAGCTGAGGGTCAGAGGATGAGACTGGGGTGGATTATGGAGTAGGGGGTCCAGCAAGTCTCTAAAACATATGAAAGTATTCAACATCCAATTCAGGTGTCTGTGTCAGGCACACCTAGCTGAGGGTCAGAGGATGAGACTGGGGTGGATTATGGAGTAGGGGGTCCAGCAAGTCTCTAAAACATATAAAAGTATTCAACATCCAATTCAGGTGTCTGTGTCAGGCACACCTAGCTGAGGGTCAGAGGATGAGACTGGGGTGGATTATGGAGTAGGGGGTCCAGCAAGTCTCTAAAACATATGAAAGTATTCAACATCCAATTCAGGTGTCTGTGTCAGGCACACCTAGCTGAGGGTCAGAGGCTGAGACTGGGGTGGATTATGGAGTAGGGGGTCCAGCAAGTCTCTAAAACATATAAAAGTATTCAACATCCAATTCAGGTGTCTGTGTCAGGCACACCTAGCTGAGGGTCAGAGGCTGAGACTGGGGTGGATTATGGAGTAGGGGGTCCAGCAAGTCTCTAAAACATATAAAAGTATTCAACATCCAATTCAGGTGTCTGTGTCAGGCACACCTAGCTGAGAGTCAGAGGATGAGACTGGGGTGGATTATGGAGTAGGGGGTCCAGCAAGTCTCTAAAACATATAAAAGTATTCAACATCCAATTCAGGTGTCTGTGTCAGGCACACCTAGCTGAGGGTCAGAGGATGAGACTGGGGTGGATTATGGAGTAGGGGGTCCAGCAAGTCTCTAAAACATATGAAAGTATTCAACATCCAATTCAGGTGTCTGTGTCAGGCACACCTAGCTGAGGGTCAGAGGCTGAGACTGGGGTGGATTATGGAATAGGGGGTCCAGCAAGTCTCTAAAACATATACAGTGAGGCCCGCGTTAATCCGGACACTTCTGTTTTTCATCAAAAACATTCAGATAGTAAAACGTACTGTGTACTGAAACGAACTTTTATGAACACAACTACAGTTACTTCCCTTTGACACGGCAATACAAAAACATACGAAGGTATACAAGTATCAAAAGACTTTATTACAGTTTGTAGACATAACAACTTGAATATTCATATAATAACCAATCAATGCATACAATCATGTCTGGATAGATTATACATACACGTAACAAAACTCACTTGTGATAGAAATCTACATGACGGTAACAGTTCTGAATAGTGGAGCTTTTTACTTCGGACCAGGCAGTTTTCTCAGTGCTTCTCGGAGATTAAGCGTCTGTGGCCGGTCGGCACACTGGATGAAATGCTTGACGAGATATTTCTTGTGGTGGGCCTTGAAAGTTCTCATGATGCCAGCATCCATTGGCTGAATGTGCGATGTGGTGTTTGGGGGCAAGAAATTAACTTTCACGTTGGTCAGTTGGTCAGTTTGACATCGGCACACTTTTGTGACTGGCAGCATTGTCACAAAGTAAGATCACATGTCAACCACATGTTTGCATCTGTCTGTCAAATGATCGTAGCCAATCACAAAACATATCCGATGTCTGAAATTGTGCTCTTGCCTATAGAATGTCCGAATTCTTGACCAAAATGTTTACACATTAGATCAAAACTGGCTTTAGGATTTTCTCTTTACATCTACATATACAAATTTCTCTTTTTTTGTGCGGCAGTAATTTCACATCTTCTACGCCTAGGGGTGGGACTTGCCATTATGATCTCATTTTGACAAGATCAGTGTTTTATACAGGAAGTAAGCATGACAGGTATTACTCCAACTAACCAAAAGTGAGACCTACTAATTGATCAAAATCACAAACTAACGACATCTTCAACTCGGAAGTGTCACTTAACAATTACCACTTAATGGGGCTCATGGTTTGAAGGGATTATCCGAATCTTTTTGATGTACTGCCGGATTAATGAAGCAAAACTATGTGTAATGAGCTAATCTGTTACCGGTGATTAACGTCCGGATACGGAGAGTGATGCACCGGATTATTGAATCAACAGGTAATGAGTTTACATAGTAAACAAGATTGGTTACAGCTAGTTATTGTTTGGAAATTGCAGGAATCGCATTGTCGGGGTCCGGACTAACGTGGCCTGACTGTAAAAGCATTCAACATCCAATTCAGGTGTCTGTGTTAGTCACACCTAGCTGAGGGTCAGAAGATGAGGCTGGGATGGACTGTTGAGTAGGGGGTCCAGCAGGTGTCTGTGTCAGACATGCCTAGCTGAGGGTCAGAAGATGAGACTGGGATAGCCCATTGAGTTGTGGGTTCAGCAGGAGTCTGTGCCAGGCATGCATAGCTGAGGGTCAGAAGATGAGACTGGGATAGCCCATTGAGTTGGGGATAGCCCACAGTCCATTTGATTCCATTTGAGACCGTTGAATTGCTCACTAACACAAAATCGAAGAACTGCAAAAAAAACCCCGCAAATTTTGCACTGGCACATGAAATTGACACATCAACTCTGATAATATGTCTCATAAATTTGGACATCTGATTAAGAATGTTGTTCAACAAATGGTCATGTTTTTGTCACTTTTTGCTATTTTTACAAGGGGAACCACTTACTGGTAGAACAGCCAGGTGTTCAAGTTGCACGTGTGAAATTGACAGACGATTTGCTTGGCAAACCATACATGCATGATTGCATTACCTGAAACAATGAGATTATCACGTGACACTAAGTCAATTATTGGGCAAAGTATTTGATTTTTTTTAAATGAACGTGAAAGGGGTAAGCCCAAATATGTTTTGGCCAAGTATCGTTTACTAATTGCATGTTCAGTAGGGATTACATGAGGGAAGTCAAAAACTATCTTGCAAAACCGCATGGATTCAACCTCCACAGGCACAATGGATGGAACTGTCTTAAAACTCACGTGATGTGAGAAAGTCGATTCAACTACAGCTGGTTCGAAACACCATGAAGTCTCTGTATAAACAAAATACCTATGTCTCTCTGCGTATTCTGAAAAAACATATGGAGACATATCATTCTTTGATCATGTCAGTATATCAGTTATGGAAATTGCTTTACAAGTTTGGTTTCCGTTGCAAAAAACTAGGCTGTGCAAGAAGTCTGATATTGTTCGTCTAAGAAACCAGTTCTTATGCACATTTTGAAACAAAGATGACTACATGCCTGTTTCCTTAGACAAAACATGGGTAAATGTTTCCCAAACAACAAGGACACTATGGTTAGCTAGCTCCTCTTCAGAGGCATGTGCCAGAAAATTGTCACTTGGCAAGTGAGAGCAACTTATTGTGCTCCTTGCTGGTTGCAAGAGTTGGGGATTCCTACCTGGCTGCTCCCTTGTCTTCAAGGCAAAATCCAAGGACAACCAAGACTGTCATACAGAAATAAACGGGGTGGTGTTCCTAAAATGGGTAGAAAATTCAACTGGTACTTCCCCAAAGTCTGATTGACATGGATATCGCTCCATATCATGGCGCTCAAGTACCTGACATAAAGGCCCCAACATCTAACAGTATGAAGGGACATGACAGGGTGGTTGCAAAACAAGGCAATACTGTATCCAGGAAAAGCAACCAAACCTGTTCTATATGACATTATAAAGTTGAATAAAACCACACCTATCTTTCAGGTTGATGAGTACCTTACAAAACAAGGTCATTCAGTCCTGCAGTCATTGCCACCCTCTCATTGTGATTTAAACCCTGTAGAACTCATTTTGGGCAAATTGAAATCAGATGTAGGCAGGGACAACATAACATTCAAAATTTGAGATGTACACCCGATTGTTCAACAAGCAATGGACACCATTACGCTGGAAACATGGTAAAAGTGCTTTGAGAATGAAATAGAAAATCATTATTGGGGAAAGTGGATTTGACCATGCCACCATCAAGTCAGTCATCAGATACTGACACCAATTCAGACAACAGCAACACTGATTTTGAAAGTACAATCACGGCTTCTGAAAGCAGCAACACTGACTCTGATTGAACATCCAAAGTGGTAACCAGATAACAGTTTTTGAGATGACCCTCATTTTCAGACACCTGATGCTTACATGGCTTTTCTAACAACAAGTCGTCACGGCTTCTGAAAGAGACTTCAACTGAACATCCGAAGTGGTAACCAGATAACAACGTTTGAGATGATCCCCATTTTCACTACACACACTTGATGGTTACCTGGCTGTTCTACAAGCAAGTGGTCCCCCTTGTAAACAATTGTGACAAGTGACAACAACATGAAGATTTTTTGTTAAATAACTTTTTATCCAGGTGCCCAAAATTATAAGACAAATCATCAGAATTGGTCAATTGATTTCATGTAGAAGATTTGGTTTTGTTGCAATTCTTACATTTTGTGTTTGTGTGTAGTGGAATCTAACAGACTTTAGCTGAGTGTCAGAGGATGAAACTGGGATGGTCAACTGAGTTTGGGGTTCAACAGGAGTCTGTGAGAATGATACAGCAAAGTGTAGTGTCCATAATAACGTACTGTGCTGGGATTCGAACCACAGACCATTCGTTTCATTTCTTTATGTCATTTTTGTATGGTACGATCTTATAACAGATGTGAGGACACAGTCGTGGTAAATGTCAGTGTAAATGCCTTATGCAGCTGGGACAACATCAGTGGTTGGTTGGCTTGGTGTTAATCACCACAGTCAGCAATATTCCAGCTAGGCTGGCAGGCAGTAAGTAATAGGGTCTGGACCAGAAAATTCTGTGATCAATGTCATGAGTATCAATATACACAAATGAGATGTGATGACATTCATGGTCAACGTTTCAATGGCATGATGTTGATGTGGCAATGTCTATGTACCAGATTAAGATGAACCAGAACTGTGCGACACTGGCAGCAGCAAAACTGGCAAAGAGTGAACTTTATTGATGAACACAAGTTCCAGGTCTTCAAGATCAGTCCCCAATTGCGTGCCTTTGGGAATAACTGGGACATATTCGGAAATGCCAAAATCAGCCATTGAAGAAGAACATTTTGGCAGCTGTTCTGCAATAGGAATGGTGTCAGATACCTAATCAACACGTCAGAAGACTCACCTACTCTGTTCGAAGCCGGGGTTGGGCCTGCATCACTGCTAGGGGTGGCCACATCCTGTATTGAATAATATGTGATGCCCAGAAAGTTGTGAAAACTCCCAATCGATTCTTCATTGGTGATGCATTCATATGTCATTGATGTGACATAAGATCATTAGCTGTGTCATTTTTATTCTTGTTATCCATTAAATAGTGTTGCTGAATGATTATTTTTAACAATAAAACATTTAGTGTTACCATATTTAGTTTAAGTTTTGTTTTAGACCAGAAGAATATTTGGTGGTGTTTCTTTTAGCACTAAGATAGTCGTAAGTGCCATACCTTAGCATTAACTTATGACTATCTTAGTGCGAAGAGATTTTTGAAAATATAGGCCCAGGATCTTCATGGATTACAGCTAAAACTACATGAAGCCACCGATATTAAAGTATTAATTGCAGCACGTAACCCCCTGGATGCCGAGCTCTTTTTCAGGCGCACATTTTCATGAGGTTTGAAAAGTGAACATTGTGCGAGAATCGTGCTTGCGTTTTCCTGGACCTGCATGTGACTATAAAATTACACAGGAATGTAAAATGTTAATTTTCCTATCCGTTGGTATAAATATAAGTGCAACTACCTGGGTGGTTTGAGAAACAGACACTGCTAAATGTTGTCCAAAAATTTTGTATGCATCAAAAAGCAGTAAATTTCTTGCTTTCTATCGTGTACCGATAAAACACTGTGCTATGATTTTTTTTATGTTTGTGTTTATACAGAAAATGAAAAAACAGCTTGCTATCTAAACTACATAAGTGTATATAAAATGGGTTTATGTGCTTATGCATAATGTTATACACTCAAGATTAAGAAAGACTCACAATAAATGTCAAAAATGTATTTTCTTCAATAACGCCAAACGGTCAGAGAGGTCATACACGTATGAAGATACGGGGCATAGCCCTGCTAGCTTAATACTAGGTCAATGTAATTTAGACCACTTAGAGAACATGTATTGGGGATATGGACACTATAGTTTTGCTATGTTTTGTTCACGATGAACCAAACTATTCCAATACAAAGTTACCCAATGTGAGTGGATACATTTTCGTAGCTTCAGAATTTATCAGAAAAAGTGACAATGTACTACATGAGAAAGCAGGTAATAGCAATTTGGGAGCCCTGTGTTCATTCTTAGATTCCCAAATTCTTCTGTTTGTATAGATTTTGACAAATTTTGCGACATTATTAACCAAGTAATAGCCATATCTTCAAATGTAATGAAATTACTGAACAGAGTAAAACTGTTTTGTTCAACATCAGTGCAGTTTTATGCATTTTGCCACATTGGTAAACAGAAGACATTGGTTTGCTGATTAGTATATATTTCATTTAATTTGCATGAATTGTATAAAAGATCTCATCTTCAGTGCCGGAATTGGAGCACCTTTAGAATTCAGCACCACAATTTCTCGTGTGGATGTTCCCAGCCGTAGGTCACATGTCAATGAGACAGGCAACCAGTTTGTGAGAACCCTTCCGATGCGAACCCGTGACCTTCGGATTGTTAGCCTGACAGCTAATCGACTGACCGATTTAACACTCTTTAGACAAAACATATAATAAATGATTTTACCAATTAAATATTCCTGAGTATATCAACAATTAAACTGTTTGACTGTGTATTGTTTTGTGAGCAACACACACACCTGTTTGGCATAAATGTAACGGAAATGAAAAATAATACTTCACAACACCCGAATTTTCTTTGTTTATGTAGCTATTTCTCTTCATATGACTTTTATTTATATCAGTTTCCATGGAAACATGACTTAGGCTGTGACTATGACTGATGATCAGGATGTCACATTTTCTCGAGCAGATCTTCCAAACTATACATGCTGTCTTCATCAAACTTGGTACATGTATCAAGCATGATCCCTAGATGTGCCTTTTGGGGAAAGACCCAGATAGGAATTTTATTTTTATTGGTTTCCTTGGAAAAATGACTTATGCCGTGACTGTGAGAGATAATGAAAATGTCATTTTGTCTGGAGCAGATCTTCCAAACTTTTCAAGCTAGCTTCATCAAACTTGGTACATATATCAAGCATGATCCCTAGCCATGCCTGCAGGGATTAGACCCAGATATGAATTTTATTTTGTGTGATGTCCATGGAAACATGACTTAGGCAGTGGCTATGATGATGTCATCTTGTCAGGAGCAGATCTCTCAAACTTTAACTTTAACCATGATCATCAGATGTGCCTTTTGGGGGTTACACCAGTGTGTGAATTTTAGTTTTTTGTGGTATCCCTGACAATAAGTTTGACTTTGACTGAAATTGATGGTTGTGATCATATTTGGAGCAGAACTTTAAACTGTTCACTATTTCTTAATCAAACTTAAGATTTCTGAATAAAATATTGTTTAGCTTTTCTGTGGCAACAAGTGCAACCTTGACTGAATTTGGCAGTATAGTTCTTTTTAGAACAGAACTGTAAACCATCACAACATTCTCCTTTGTACTCTGCCATATGCACTCCAAAACATTGACATGCTGTCATCATAATTAGTGGACATATTCATTAAGAGTATTTTGCCATTGCTGGGGATATTGATGACTTTGTCTTCTTGTTAAAATTCAACACCTCTAGTAATTATCTGATTTTCACATTTTGAAAACATTCAGCTAATAACGCTTTTGAATCGCGATTTCGTATTGTGTCAAAAAATACAACATTTACAGTTAAACCTAGTGTTGAAAAGATTATTTTAAGCACTTTTACTTCGTTTGAGATAATAGTTGATGGTATCGCTAAACAGGGAATTTCCCGCAGAATTCAAAACTGTGCAGTATATTTGTGTGCATGATATATTTAGAATTTTATTGGACTTCAAAGTGACCATTGAAGAGGAAGGACATATATGTCACTGTGGCATCCTGGGGTTAATGAAGCATACAACACACTCACAAACATGTGCACACACACTCACTCACCCATGCATACATGCACTTGTATACTACTCACTCTGTCACATGCTCTCTCACACAGACATGTAATCATGTACAATCAATTCAGTTTGTTTTAATGAAAGTAAACTCAACAATTATCTTCAACACCGACATGATGTATTTGCTGTGCCTGAAGTGTGGAAGGGTTGTTCAAGCATACCGCCCACCTTCATGCCGGGTGGTACTGACACTTAATTCCTCCGAGATCCCTCCTGAATGTGGAGATTACCTCCTCTTCCACAACATGTGTATAAATTTAAGAAGATGGTTATTAGCTGATGATAAATGATTCCAGATCTCCTTCACATCTGCAACAACAGACAAAATGCAAAACATAAGATAAACAGATCGAACCCTTCTGACAGGGAGATTATGCTCTAAAATTTAGGTACTGTTACTCATTTTCACAAAATTAAATTTGTTATATTACACAAGCTTCTAAATATGATTTCAGTGATGTTAATTTTTGTGGAGAAACTGTTGAAGTTACTTCAAAATAGGTACCATGAGGAACATGTTAGTTAATACAGTAACAAATGTGATATTTTGTAAACTGTTCATTTCTATTTTTTTATATTTTTATTTTTTTAGTAATATATAACCAATATTTTAGATCACTGCAAACTGATAATTTTATGAAGCAGTCACAGTCCAAAGGCACAGTAATAAATAGGGAAAAGGGAAGCGTGCGTGCGTGCGTGCGTGCGTGCGTGCGTGCGTGCGTGCGTGCGTGCGTGCGTGCGTGCGTGCGTGCGTGCGTGCGTGCGTGCGTGCGTGCGTGCGTGCGTGCGTGCGTGCGTGCGTGCGTGCGTGCGTGCGTGCGTGCGTGAGTGAGAGAGAGGGATCTAATAAACACCCTGGACAGTCAAGAAATTGAAAAAAGGGATTCATTTATTAAATCCTTAAACAGCAAATTTGTATATTAGATAGCAAGAAATAGAACAAAATTCAAATTTTGGTACTAACACCTTATTAAAATCCATTCTTAGTACCCAATAATGGTAAACAAACGTCTGAGGACATCTGTTTTAAAAATCAAGACTACCCTACACCTGAAAATGACTCCCAGAAAGTTTACCTGTAGTTACATGTCCTCTGATGTTTGTTTAGAGGTTGTGCAGTACCATTAGACATTAATGAGATAATGAATATAGTGGGTGCGCTACCAAGTCAGGTGTTAAGACAGTCGCTTGCCCACAATGCAGTATTCTGTCAATCTGTCAAAGGCAAAGATTTGTGAACAATCTGACAAGGGAGGTGTTTATTGGAAGAACTGGGGAGTCTGCGACGCCAAGTTAGCGACGCAGAGATAACGTTCCTGATGTATATGCCCCTTCGTTAATAGCTACTTCCTATGTCAGATTCCACAAATGAGGTGCTGTGGTATTTGCACACTCTATTAATAAATGGTTTCCACAGTCCTCATGCTGCAAGTACTGGTGTCAGTTTCTCAAGGAATATAGCCTGTCTAGACTAGACAAGAATGGGGCCATAAAACAATACTGCCATGCATGACATGTCCCCAAATTAGCAATAGGTAGACCGGTCTTTTGTTTGGCTGTAGTGTTACTGAGCCATTTCCTTTCTTTATCTTAAGGTTAACTGATTTTTAAATGCTCTTTTTATTTGTTCTGAGAAAATGGTTGATAAAGTATGTCTGGCTATCTATCTATCTATCTATCTATCTATCTATCTATCTATCTATCTATCCTAAAAAAGAAATGCATAGGTGATTTGTATTGGTAAAAAAGCTATTAATTACCAGTTGTATTCAAACAACCGTCAAAGTATGTAGCAAGAGTGTTGATAACATCATTTCACTCAACTGCACAAGTAAAACATCAATTTTACCTGAAAGCTGGTTTTGATGAGATTTCTCACATTGCCACAATACAGCTGAGATCAACATCCAGTGGAAATTGTGAAGCAATTCACTGTCTGGCAATAACAATCTAAATTACTTTCAGAGATTTGCATTTGTTTTGAAGGAGTTTCAAGGTCTCTCAATGTCTCGTCTTGACTCCGTGACATGGAATGCCACTATTGAAAGAATGCATGCTGGAGATTACCAGTCTTCTGTTGCCAGGTGTCTGAATGTTAGTCTGAGCAAGATATCTTGGCTTGCATTTTGTTGCAACCTAACAGGTATAAGAAATGACCATCCCCATACAGGCATATCTCGAGTTACCTCTTGTGCCCAAGCTCAGTACATCCGGGTATACTACAGTTGCGTGATCATTCTGCCACAGGTGAGAGAGCAGACAGGGTGCCTGGACTTCAGAGGATATCAGGTCAAACTGTACGGAACAAGTTGAAAGTCCGATTGGTCTGAGAGCCTGGAAACCTGACGTGGAGGTCATGCTATGTTGTCACCATCCCACTCAGCGTCTCCGTTATCTAAATGTATCCACTTGGTTGTATAGACATTATCATCTTCTAAGCTGGTGTTAAATTTCATGCACTAAAGTTTGTTTGTGGATGAGTTATACACGTTTGAAAGTACAGCATTTTCGCAACAAATTTCTTGTTAGTCTGTTTCATTTTTTTGATAGTATATCAGGGAATGAAAACATAAAAATATCTTTACTTTTCAGTATCACAATGAGTTGATTCATATACAGTGTAGAATATAATGATGTCTTTGGAAAATAGTTATAAAATAAATTGAACTGACCATGAAACCATGAACATGTGCAGATTCACCATCTTCTTAGAACAATCATGCTTCATAATCTTTAGACTTCTGATACAAATGTGAATATATGTACTGTTTTCCACTGATGAATGAAGCTATTCGTTGTACACTTGCACTTGAAAATAAAAATAATGGTTCCCATACAACTTTTTTAACCTTTACAGGCTAATGTAACAGGAGCCTTTTTTCATCAACCTTTAATAGTGTAATAAACAAATAATAGTGACTGCTTTAAAGTTTCCAGGTCCGTGGTGTAATGAAATGCATTTCTGTTAAAATGAAAACTACAGAACTGAAAATGAGCATTGCTGCTGATTAGTTGTGTGGAATGTAGGACAGATTAGGCCACTGTTTCTCTCCACTTGGAAGAATGTCGTAATAAATGGCTGTCCGTTTGACGAGGAGCAAAAATACCCTTGCACCTGTCACAAAATATATGTTGTTGTGACTCAAGAGCTATCATCATTGACCTGCTTAATGAAGACAAGCTACTACCAAGCAGAACACGCGTTAATTATATCTCCGAAGCCTGTGTGTCGCAGATGCATATTTTCTCTAACCAATTTTAAATGGAATGCTAGGGAATATGCACTTGCAAGTGTCAATAGCAATGATCAGTGAGGTTTTAATTGCGGAAGAAGGACACCAAACTGTTTCTGGGGAGCCATGTTTTAGTGCACCAAAATAATGAGGTTTTATTATGTGTTTAATATGGTGATTACATTGCGAAATAGATAGGTTGGTTCAGTGTTAATTGTGGTGTCTGTTTAGACATCTTGAAACAGTTCCTAATTATTCAATGGCCACACAGGTGGAAACCAGTATAGAAAAACAGATTTGAAGGCAAGGTGTTCAGTGTCACATGCTGTTAAGCTCAGTATTTCCCAGCATAATATTAATGATAATTGTGAGAGCTATTTTTAATAACGGGTCATAAATGATTAAGTTTCGTTTAGTTTATTTATGACGGAGATATTTGGTTCACACTGTCAGTAACACAAGATTTTTATTTTGTTTATATATTGTGGAAATAGTTGTTGTAGTTGATAATGAGGTAAGATAAAATGTTTATTTGTTCTAATGATCCTCACCCTATTCAGAAGCCTGTCGTAGACAGTCATATCTGAAGTTTGGTCATATCCAGTCACAGGTGTAAATATTTGGACATATGTTAAAACCAGTCAGTTTTTCCTATTTCTTTTGTCTAAGTAATTGAGGTTTCAAAGTGAAAAGAAAATGGATCTTAAAAAATGTGTGACAATAACAGGTAAGATTCCATATATGATCTGTTCTTTTGCAAGTCATATCATATTTATCCCGTTCATTAGCCACACAATATTTCTGCTCCTGATGTGCCATTTTAATAGAAATCATTCTCTCCAGGCCCATGTTATTATGTTACTGATCTGGGTCTAGGTTAGCCTGGAGGTGAAACATGAAACCCTAAAGAAAGCATTTATTGTACAGTTATAGTACAAGCTGTTATAGATCACTTGCTGGAACTGTTTTAAGGAATAAACATGAAAGACGCTTGTCTCCCCCCTCCAGACATTTTTCAGCGGCTGTTGAGGCAAAAGGAATGCTTCTACTTGCCCTCATTTGATTAGGGTACTAAGCAGTTTGTGTATCAATCTGCAACCAGTTATAAGTCTTATGGTAAATTATTTGAGTGGAAGTCAAAAGTTTAA
Source organism: Haliotis asinina (assembly GCF_037392515.1). NCBI lineage: Eukaryota > Metazoa > Mollusca > Gastropoda > Lepetellida > Haliotidae > Haliotis > Haliotis asinina. The sequence continues at coordinate 953,916 of NC_090295.1, read as the reverse complement.
ACTATCTTCTGGCAAACTGGTTCAAAGTCTATTAGCATGAGAATTTAATGAGTGTTTTCACCAATATATTCTCTGTCGCACTGAGAAGTGTGTTTCACATGTAACACATTCACCAAAGTACCTACTTCATTCAGACAGGGTGAACATGGGTCTTTAAGAGCCGAATCTTTAAAATGTCAAAACGCAAAACATCCGGAAATGCATTGATGTAGATTATACAGGAGGGACTTGGAGTTAAATTGAAATTCAGACATGATTGAGGCAAAATTAATCTCTTTTCAAGATACACCCCTCAGACATACGAATCAGCATCAAATATCAGGCAAAAACAGCTTGGAAAACATAAATTTAAACTGAGGTTTACAGTTGGTCGGTTATTAATTAGCACAGAGCCAAAATGATGTGTTCCGCTGAAGAACGGAGGAAACTCAGAGGTTCAAGTTCCACTGATTTCACCAACGTTGAATTTAACGACAGGTGAAAATTAACATGAGAAGGTGTTAGGATAGTAGTACTGCCGTGGCTGCATTCGTCAAATGTGAGCTTGAAATAACTCGTTGACAAGTCGATGTATTTGGTGGCGCAATAGGTTTGGTGTTATCGCTTAGCAAGCTATGAGTCAAAGATGTGGAACTGCTTGCCAGATCAACTTTCCAGTCTTGAACATTCTTTTTTTGATTTATTTGGGACAAGATTGTCCATGGCTGGCGCTGCAACATGCAAGCAGTAGCGCAATAGCCTCAGTTGTTGAAAGCATAAATCATGTTATTTGAATAGAAAAATTTACTTCTCTGACAAATTTTTCAGCAGAAAAAGGATAGAAGGCAATCCATGTTTTGGTGGTCTGTGTCATGGCAGAATTTACATATTACTTAAATGAGTTAGTTTAGAAACTGAAGAACATGATGTTTGTTCTCATACCAAGGCTAATTTGTTGTTGATAATTGTGGGTGGGGGTACTTGTTTTGAAACTTCAGGAAATTTGTACAGATTTTAACGTTATGGTTGGGTGTAATTATTATCAAGCGTTTCAATGAGTCTCAGTGGATGTTTGGGGTAGATTGGCAATGATTCTAATCTCCAAAAAATGGTATTAACAAATTGCATGACTACGCCTAAGCTGAAGGATTTTTATGGTGTTGACAAGAGCATGAAACCAGACAGTTAGTGGCGGTTGTTGGGGTTGTATGTGGGGATGGTGGCAGTTGCTGCAGAGACGCAGTTTCAGACAAGGTGGCAGCAACATCAACACAGAAGCTTCTGTAGTAGTAGTTGCAGCAGCAGCAGCAGTAGTAGTAGTAGTAGCAGCAGCAGCAGAAGTAGCAGCAGCAGCAGTAGTAGTAGCAGTAGTAGTAGCATCAGCAGTAGTAGTAGCAGTAGTAGTGGTAGCAGTAGCAGTAACAGCAGCAGCAGCAGCAGCAGCAGTAGTAGTAGCAGCAGCAGCAGCAGCAGCAGCAGTAGTAGTAGTAGTAGTAGTAGTAGTAGTAGCAGCAGCAGTAGTAGCAGTAGCAGTAGCAGTAACAGCAGCAGCAGCAGCAGCAGCAGCAGTAGTAGTAGTAGCAGCAGTAGTAGTAGCAGCAGCATCATTTTGATCAAAATTTCTATGTGACTTTCTTTCCCTTGAACGTTTAGACTCTTCTAGCGTGTAAAAGGACGTTTTTCTGACCCACCAAGAAAGTTACCATTTCTATCATATTCAAGGTTTCTGTTCTGAACTGTGTTAGGACAAACCCAGCTTATTTTCATTTGCCACTGTCAATTTTGCAGGTCATTCAATATGGCCCTAGTACCATACTGTATCACATATTTTTTATCAAGATACAACGTGATATTTCTGTCACACAAAGTCTGCAGTTCCTGAAAGTTTACAGGTAAATGTAATGTATGAGAATATCAGAATGTATTTTCTTCCACTGGTGTAAAAAGTGCATCAAGTCAACAACCTGAGATGATGATGATGATGATGATGGTGATGGTGATGGTGATGGTGATGATGATGATGTTAGTGGAACACATTTTCTAAAATATGTATTTGATGTAGAATGTACATGTTTCATGCTGTTTCTAGTTGCAGTTGGAAAAGTAAGTTAGCAGAAAACATCACCATTGGTATTGCTTTTATCTGCAATGATCCCTCCCTATCGTACTTCCATCTGCAATGACCCCTCCCTATCACCCAGACTCTCATCTCTCGATGCTATCAAAACATCATCTCAGACATCTTTCGTCTCAGCAGCTGCTTGAAGATAATAAAATCTGCAAATTATCCGAGAATGATTTCGAGGCGTCATATCGTGGCCATTTGTCGGAACAATTCTAAATGTTCATTCGTATTCCTTAAAACTGTGTTTGGTGTTTACAGCGATCCAGGATTCTCACCAGCATGATTCTCTTGATTTTTTAAAAAGTTAAAGGTTACACAAGTTGAAACTTGTCCTGGTCACTTAACATTGTCTTATTCCATCTCCATGTGTTGAAACACGAGTGAAAAAATGTGAAAAAGTAATGATGCTGATTTTTGATTGTATTAACAGAAAAATGTCGGCTTCTTATGGGGCATATTATGACATAGATCATTTCGCAGGAGTATTTATTATGTCGTGTGCCATATGCAGTCTGTCTAGGCTTAAAACCCTTGGTGTTTTTTACCAAACTGACTGGGCACCCAGATGATCATGGTACGATATCACAGACAGATGACATATTTCAGTCTCCATTTCAAATGCTGACAGGTGCATTTTCATGCATTGTTACACTTTGAGCAATACGCTAGGGGTACTGAGACCCCAGGGAAAACACTTGCCTTTAAATGATAATTAATATCTACATATGCTATATTTAAGAAGAACATATTCTGAAGGAATTGTATATGACCTAGGATTAGACGGTACTGCCTGGAAGCAAACTAATTCAGTCTTCCGCCAGGGCTGTGATGTGACTTGGCGGTGTCTGCAGCGTTGCATGCATGATGGGTTTTACATTAACAGAGAATATCTTGACAGCATCCAACTCCTGAACACGATGCACTTGTAGAAGAAAACTTAAAGCTTTCCTGACTCACATGGTGCAATTTCTGCACTGCCTTCCTTGCACAAGGAGCAATGCTGCACCATATCGTAAACAATAGCCAGTGTTTCCAGAAAATAGTTTCTTTGTTCTAATTACATGTCTCAAAAAAGATTGAAATACAGAACATGTGATTTGATTTCAGTTTTATTACGTAAAAGCAAGAGTTGTTTGAATGTTTTTCTGTTTGAAGCCTGTTCATTACCAAAATAAATTATAACCATCCAATGATAAGTTAGAATTTTGTGAAAAATTGTAGTATTCCAATATATTTGGACAGAAAACCTGTAAAAATGCTAACAAATGTTAGAATATATAATTATTTGTATAATGGTTGTATAGACAAATGCAGTCAGTGATGGAATCCGAAATTTGTAATTAAAATATGTATTTCAATTCATTTTGACAAAAGATAGTACGTTATCCATGTAACACTCTGACAATAGCACAGATGTTTTGTTTTGTTTTGTGTTTTCTTTTGTTTTGTTCACAATAAGAAGTACATTATGACAGTAATAACAAATGTGTTAGTTAAAACAATGCATAAAGCATTACCATTTTATTGGTACAACTCATGGCACATTTCTGTACAGATTTCCATACTATACAATTAGGGTGAGGAAATATTTACCAGTGTTCTGTATGTTGTGAAACTATTTGTGCCATGTCTGTGGTAAGAATGTTACATTTGATACCCACTGCACTTAAGGCTGTTATCAACACTTCACAGTGAATTATCAGTTTTAACATGTTGTGGATAAATATTTACATACTTTGTCCTTGAGAACCATTTAAAATTTAGTGCAGTCGTGTTAAAAGACAGTTTGAAAATTAACCCGTTCCCTTTCATTTTTTACGTGATACACAAATATTTGTATTAATAGAATTAATATATTGCCACCACTAATTCAAATCCCTAGACATTTGTCTCATGGGTTAAAGTGAGATTAATTTCATCTTAGAAGTTTCAAGCATATTTTAATGTCCCACTAGGAAGTGATGAGTAATGCTACTTTTTATGCCTGAAGACATTTTTTTAAAATGTAGGCACTTGAAGAGGAACCATGTTTCTGTGTCCGTCCTGTGGATATTGCTTGACCCACAGGTTGAGGTGGTAGCTCTTCATACCGAGGGTCCAGGTTCAGTTCCTACACGGGAAAAGTGTATGAACTCAGATCTTGTGGTATACTGTCAACTGAAAGATGGTTTTTGCTTAATGGTGCCCTATTTCCCAGTGGAAGACATTGTAAAAGTATATTCATACGTTTTATACTGTGACACATTTCTGTAATGAACGTCATCAGCTGTTGACCTAATTACCAGTAAGTCCATAACTTGTACAGAAATACCACAGGCCTGTTTGATATGCTTATTATTAATAAACCCGTTAACATACATGTTCAATATTTCATTCCATAAAATACATTGATGTCACACAGTTGAAGAGATATTTGGAAAACAAGATTTCATTCAAGTTGCATATAAATCAGAAAAGATAGATATAAAGCTTAACACTTACAAAGAAAGCATGCACTACCTGCTCACTTCACAAGTTAACCTGTGTTTTACAGATAAATATTCTTGATATTTTTAGGGTATTGACGATATGTCTGTCCAGGTGTCAGATTGTTTATTTATATGGGGTCACCATCAATTTGAGTAATCATTATTTCATGAAAAGGAGGACATTCTGGAAATCATGTGTCTACAGGTTGGTGCATGTTCTTTCCAGTCTGTCGTCACTGTGACATTTACGCTGTTGTCTGTACTTTTAGCCCTTCCCTAATGGAAATAAATGGTCACGGAAACCAATCCCCCCAACTCATCTCCCCCTCCAGCCCACTGTGTGACATTATTACTGATCCAGTAATTTCGTGGCCAGTGAATTATCTAAGTTCATTAGTGAGTGATCTATTAAGTGTCGCCATGGCGAGGACCTAATCATATTAAAACGGGGATAAGATTGATCCTTTGGAAGTCAAGTTCCCATCTTCAAGGTCAAAACTCCTAGCATGACCAAAGAAGAGAAACTTTTTGTCTCTGTTAATCACATCAAAATGTGAAAATTCATGAAATGAATTTGTTAATTTCTATACCTTTCGGAATATTTAAATAATGAGAGCAAATACTGACTTTGAAGATGTAACAAATATCAATGGATCGTATGGAATTATGATTTTAACCTTTCCTGGACAAAAAGTCCTTCTTATGAAAATATCGGATAATTTATTCATAATTCTTCTTAAAATATCTGTTACTTATAAAAAGTAGTTAGAACTTTTTGCAATAATTATTTTATTAACGATACATGTTAGTAGTTTTTAGAGCGGATATGAAAAGTTGCATGAACATTGAGCAGTAATTTCCCTGAAATTGAGACCCCTAGAGTTTATTGCATCAAATTATCATTATGTTTGAACTTTAGAAAATACCTGTCCTTTCTTGAATAACACAATGCTTCTGACAACACAAAGAACAAAAATCTCAAACGCTTCATACAATAATTTTGTGAAGAGAGGATAATTATTTTATGTTATATTGTCATCATAAGTTTATCATGGATCCACCTCAATCTGATTCTTGTAAAAAAATACTCCAAAATTGCCGTCAATATTTTTTTCATGTTTATGGAAGAATGAATGCAGAAATGGCATGCGTTCTGTGCACATGGGCATGCGTTCTGTGCACATGGGCATGCGTTCTGTGCACATGGGCATGCGTTCTGTGCACATGGGCATGCGTTCTGTGCACATGGGCATGCGTTCTGTGCACATGGGCATGCGTTCTGTGCACATGGGCATGCGTTCTGTGCACATGGGCATGCGTTCTGTGCACATGGGCATGCGTTCTGTGCACATGGGCATGCGTTCTGTGCACATGGGCATGCGTTCTGTGCACATGGGCATGCGTTCTGTGCACATGGGCATGCGTTCTGTGCACATGGGCATGCGTTCTGTGCACATGGGCATGCGTTCTGTGCACATGGGCATGCGTTCTGTGCACATGGGCATGCGTTCTGTGCACATGGGCATGCGTTCTGTGCACATGGGCATGCCACAGCAATATTTGTGTTTATACTTCAATAAACACATACCATTTGAAACAAATACTAAATAATAAATATGCCAGCATGACAGTTCTTATTTCTCTACTTCACACATAAAAACAGTAAACAATAGTAACTTCATACATAAAAACAGTAAACAATGGTAACTTCACACATAAAAACAGTAAACAATGGTAACTTCACACATAAAAACAGTAAACAATGGTAACTTCACACATAAAAACAGTAAACAATGGTAACTTCACACATAAAAACAGTAAACAATGGTAACTTCACACATAAAAACAGTAAACAATGGTAACTTCACACATAAAAACAGTAAACAATGGTAACTTCACACATAAAAACAGTAAACAATGGTAACTTCACACATAAAAACAGTAAACAATGGTAACTTCACACATAAAAACAGTAAACAATGGTAACTTCACACATAAAAACAGTAAACAATGGTAACTTCACACATAAAAACAGTAAACAATGGTAACTTCACACATAAAAACAGTAAACAATAGTAAGAAAAAGGTGATATCTTATGACCTGTGAAGATTCGGGTTAGAATTGGTCTTTGCTAATCCATGCTTGTAGTAAGAGGTGACTAAAGGGATTGGTTTGTCAGGCTTGGTGACGTGGTTGGCACATGTCATTGTATGTCAGTCACACTGACCAATGCTCATGCTGCTGATCACTGGATTGTCTGGTTCAGACTCAATTATCTACAGTCTGCTGCAATGTAATTGGTCTTCACTAACCCATGCTTGTAGTAAGAGGCCACTAGTGGGCAGAGTGGTCAGGTTCTCCATGTTGTTGTATCCTGGTTGTGTACATCAATGTTCATGATGTTGATCACTGGATTGTCTGGTCTAGATTTATTTACAGACTGATGCCATATAGTTCTAATATTGGAGAGTTTGGCGTTACACAAGACAACATCCAACTATTCCATTTTTTCCATGATCAGTGACATCAGCCAATCAGCCAATTGTTAGACAACTAAATGCCATGGAACCACTGACAGTATATTGTTATCAGAATGTGCTGTATATCTATCTATAAATCTCTCTCTCTATATATATGACCACTGCCCATTGTCTGTAACACATCATGGATAATGAACCTGCAAAGGGGTTATGTAATTGTAGCTTGAGCTTTTGACTTGTTCAAGCAGGTAAAACAATATGCTCAGTGCCCACATCAGGAGCTAAGTGAAAGGTTTTTGGTGAAAGGTGAAACTGACTATCTGAATATGCCATGTCGGCATACAGTGGATTTCATTTCATGGATTTGGGTGTTAATATTCTAAGGAATGAACAGGAACAATTATGCAAACAAAGTTAGACTTTTAACCACTAACTATGATCTCTCCACTCGTAACATAGTTGTGATGCTCATGATGTTGATCACTGGATTGTTGAAGGACTGCCTCCATATGGCTGGATTGTGTCTGAGTGCATAGTCCTACAATCATGAAATCAAACACTAAGCATACAAGGTGTGATGTATCACTCACTCACTCACTCACTCACTCACTCACTCACTCACTCACTCACTCACTCACTCTCACTCACTCACTCACTCACTCACTCACTCACTCACAGATTACATTGCAGCAGATGTACTCATCTATCTCAGATTTATTACAGCCCTACAAAAACGTGACAGTTGATCTCTTACAAACACATACAAGAACTATTTTCACATAAGAACATTGCAAGATGAAGTATTCAAGGTCTATCAAAGTGATAAAAAGGGTCTAGATTTTCAAAGCTAAGATAGCACTAAGATAGTTGTCAGTTAATGTTAATGCATGGCACTTATGACTATCTTAGCGCTAAGAGACCTTTGAAAATCTATACCCAGGAATAGGACCGAAACACTAACAAGACCAGGAACAAACAAGGGGTAGAACCAAGATCCAGTGTTCAACCAACATATTGAACTGAACATATTACAGGCAAGTTTTTTAGATTACTGACAAGCCTTACACTGTACTAGAAATTGAAACCACTGTAATTAGTAGTTGTCTTACTGACGTAGCTGTCTGCTTGAGCGAAAAAGATCACTTTGGTATCATTATCTTAAACAGATGGCTCATAGATTAAAAAAAAAAACATCCACTGAAGGGTCAGTGGTCAAAATTAAAATGCTTATCTTTTTTGTTTAAAAAAAACAACCAAGTTTGATGACAAGAACTGTCTGTTTGGTGAAAAAGGCTTACTAATGTCATGTGTTGACCACCTTTGAAGTTTTCTTCTTTTTTTGTGCTTTATTAACTGTCTTGCATTAAAAAAACACTCTTTTTTATAGATACATGTAGATATTAAATTGTCTGTTCTTCTTATGAAGTTACTAAAGATTTTCATACTTTTTTCATATTTGTTATACATGGAGTTGATGGATCTGTAAACAAAATGAAAGTGAGGTAAACTGTATCTTTGCACCAGGAATATGTCAGCCATATTGCAACAAATACTGAATAACAAAGTTAAGTCGTAAACATTTTTTCAAGAAAAGAAAAATGAAAACAAAAAAAGTTGTAAACATTATGGGAATGAGTTTGTTGGGAAAAGTAAGCAGAAATCATGCCTAGATAGCGGGGGTTAGTGAATGACATGCAGCCCCACATCATTTATCGCGGAGTTAGGGAAGAGTAAGCAGAAATCATGTCTAGATAGCGGGGGTTAGTGAATGACATGCAGCCCCACATCATTTATCGCAGAGTTAGGGAAGAGTAAGCAGAAATCATGCCTAGATAGCGGGGGTTAGTGAATGACATGCAGCCCCACATCATTTATCGCGGAGTTAGGGAAGAGTAAGCAGAAATCATGCCTAGATAGCGGGGGTTAGTGAATGACATGCAGCCCCACATCATTTATCGCGGAGTTAGGGAAAAGTAAGCAGAAATCATGCCTAGATAGCGGGGGTTAGTGAATGACATGCAGCCCCACATCATTTATCGCGGAGTTAGGGAAGAGTAAGCAGAAATCATGCCTAGATAGCGGGGGTTAGTGAATGACATGCAGCCCCACATCATTTATCGCGGAGCTAGGGAAGAGTAAGCAGAAATCATGCCTAGATAGCGGGGGTTAGTGAATGACATGCAGCCCCACATCATTTATCGCGGAGTTAGGGAAGAGTAAGCAGAAATCATGCCTAGATAGCGGGGGTTAGTGAATGACATGCAGCCCCACATCATTTATCGCGGAGTTAGGGAAGAGTAAGCAGAAATCATGCCTAGATAGCGGGGGTTAGTGAATGACATGCAGCCCCACATCATTTATCGCGGAGTTAGGGAAGAGTAAGCAGAAATCATGCCTAGATAGCGGGGGTTAGTGAATGACATGCAGCCCCACATCATTTATGGCAGAGTTAGGGAAGAGTAAGCAGAAATCATGCCTAGATAGCGGGGGTTAGTGAATGACATGCAGCCCCACATCATTTATCGCGGAGTTAGGGAAGAGTAAGCAGAAATCATGCCTAGATAGCGGGGGTTAGTGAATGACATGCAGCCCCACATCATTTATCGCGGAGTTAGGGAAGAGTAAGCAGAAATCATGCCTAGATAGCGGGGGTTAGTGAATGACATGCAGCCCCACATCATTTATCGCGGAGTTAGGGAAAAGTAAGCAGAAATCATGCCTAGATAGCGGGGGTTAGTGAATGACATGCAGCCCCACATCATTTATGGCGGAGTTAGGGAAGAGTAAGCAGAAATCATGCCTAGATAGCGGGGGTTAGTGAATGACATGCAGCCCCACATCATTTATCGCGGAGTTAGGAAAGAGTAAGCAGAAATCATGCCTAGATAGCGGGGGTTAGTGAATGACATGCAGCCCCACATCATTTATCGCGGAGTTAGGGAAGAGTAAGCAGAAATCATGCCTAGATAGCGGGGGTTAGTGAATGACATGCAGCCCCACATCATTTATCGCGGAGTTAGGGAAGAGTAAGCAGAAATCATGCCTAGATAGCGGGGGTTAGTGAATGACATGCAGCCCCACATCATTTATCGCGGAGCTAGGGAAGAGTAAGCAGAAATCATGCCTAGATAGCGGGGGTTAGTGAATGACATGCAGCCCCACATCATTTATCGCGGAGCTAGGGAAGAGTAAGCAGAAATCATGCCTAGATAGCGGGGGTTAGTGAATGACATGCAGCCCCACATCATTTATCGCGGAGTTAGGGAAGAGTAAGCAGAAATCATGCCTAGATAGCGGAGGTTAGTGAATGACATGCAGCCCCACATCATTTATCGCGGAGTTAGGGAAGAGTAAGCAAAAATCATGCCTAGATAGCGGAGGTTAGTGAATGACATGCAGCCCCACATCATTTATCGCGGAGTTAGGGAAGAGTAAGCAGAAATCATGCCTAGATAGCGGGGGTTAGTGAATGACATGCAGCCCCACATCATTTATTGCGTATTTAGGGTTATTTACTCATAAACAGTTTTTTTAAGACATGATTTTTCATATAATTATAGCACAACCTAAAATGCCATAGAATGAAAGAGTGAGGTTTTCTGTAATAAGTGTATTCATATGGCGGTGTATTACATCAAGGTAATTTGCATCAAGGTAACTGGAAAAGGTAAAAGCAACATAATCCACAAATGTATTACAAGATTTAATACTTTGTGATTCAGTTTATTTGTTACAGGTATCAGAAACTTAAACTTGGACTTTTCTTTCACCATTTGGTTGTGCCATGGACATTTTGGCATGTAAGATATCCTCACCTTTCGACAATCATCTTATTATTTAGATTGTGTGACAACTTTGTTGTTTTATTTGGGCAATACAAATAATTTACTGGTATTTATCAATGTTAAATTGTTCTTTTCCTTGTGTCATTTGTGCAAAATAGTTATTTACATTTTTATTTTGTCATGATTGTTTTTATTATAGCTTCTTTTGTATTTGTTTAAACAAAAATACATATTGCAATACATCCTTGCAAATCACAATATATTGCTGTATGAAAATTCTCTGCAAATTCTCTGGGGATAGTCGGGTGGATTTCAGCACTATGAAATAAGCTAGGCAGTATGAATTTAGATTAATGGTAGGCATAGTACATTATAGGTAGTATGTAGTGCTAATTTTGGAGGGTGCTTTCAGTTAAGCTAAGAGGGTTTGGGTTAGGAGAATGTAACTTAGGTATTAGTAAATTATTGAAGTGATTGTGTTTATATATTTTCTTTCAGGAATTTGTTACACTTGGTTTATTTTTTATGTTATTTATGTTGAGTAATATTTTGTAAATAAATCATGTCTTGATTTGAAAAATTTGTTGGTTTTTAATTGCCTTGAGAACAAGACAGATTTAGACATGGCATATGGGTAATCATGATGTACCTAATCGTAATGATTACTCATAAAATATCGAAAAACTTTGAAAAACGTTTCATGGTAGAAACACTTCTAAGTGACAAACCATACTGTGACCCACCCGGCAGGCCGACATGAGTCACAGTGTTATGTAACACACAAGCAGTACATGTCAGGGAACTTCTCAAAATATCAGGTGTCAGTATGACTGCTGGTTCAGTACTCTTGTGAAAATACAGCATATGCAACTCAGTTGAGGTTAACACTGTCCCACTGATTTTGGGAACATGGTCTTCAGCCTTTTGCCACACTTCTGGGGTAATTCTTGCAAAACATGCATACACAACCTCTTTAACATCTAAAAGCTCTAATGTGGTATTATTGTGAGCAATGAAATTCTTACAGTTACCCCATATCAACTTAATGGGATTGATCTCACAGTACCATACTGGTGTACGCAAAACTACGTGACTATTTTTAAAAACTAGTTCATCATTGATGTACTGGATTAGCTTTTTGTGCTGCCAGAGTTTTCTTTGAGCAGGGTTTTTGTTTCTGACAGTCTTTAAGGCATGGTACAGGAAGTGAGACAATCTTGCAACTGAGTCTTCAGATTGCACATGTGGGTGGGTGTGATGGTACCAGGGAGACGCAGGTTATGGTAACTGGCATTATCCAAAATGATAATGCTTGGATTCTCCAGCTGCAGCAAAAGCTGATGTTCGAACCAATCCCAAAATACCTGCCCATTCATTTCACTATGGTATCACCATCAGATTTGTTGTCACAATTCCCTGTCAGCCACTTACTATCAGTACCAGCATGTAAGATAATCAGGTGTCTACCTTTGCCTGATGGTAACAATGGCATCTTCGAGCAATCTGAAGGAAGCCACATCCAGTCAGTTGAGTGAATTTTATTAAACCTGGTTTCATCAATTTTGTATAATTTGAAAGCCCAAATTGCGGCGGCATTCTCCAGCTACTGTGAGATAGTTACCAGTAATTCATTCAGCAATAATGATACTAGTACTCAAGTCAGCATTGGTTACTATTCATTCATTCAGTACAAAGTTACCAGTAATTCATTCAGCAATAATGATACTAGTACTTAAGTCGGCATTGGTTACTATTCATTCATTCAGTACAAAGTTACCAGTAATTCATTCAGCAATAATGATACTAGTACTCAAGTCAGCATTGGTTACTATTCATTCCTTCAGTACAAAGTTACCAGTAATTCATTCAGCACATGCTCACCATTGATTTATTCAGCATGAAGTTACTCTCATACGACCATGTATCTACAATGGCTGCTTGACTTGGAACCATCAGAATAAACATAAACAATGTCCCCCACAATTATTTCATCCATGTCACATGTTCACTGTGAGTATGGTCAGCACATCATCAGGTATATTGGTTCCCTATCAAACAAGTATTGGAAACTGATTCCATTGGGTCCACATTTCTTTTGCATAAAGCAGAGATCTGATATTTAGATTTGAGTATTTGAAAACTGAAGGTGTTAGGTCCACGTTTCTTGTGCAGAAGGACCTGAAGGGTGAATCCTTGAGTTCAGTCTGGATTTTACACTGCTCATCCAAATAGATCATGGTGTAGGATGTACACCTCAAGTTCCTGGATTGATTTCTCTACTAATGTTGTATTTGGCCAAGAGGGACCTGGGTCAACACGAATGACAGTTTTAGGACCATCAAGAGGGACCAGTGGTAAGCAGAGTTCAGTAAGAGCAGTTTGCAAGGTGTCATGGCTTCTTCAATGAAACAAGCATTTGTGAGTGAAGTAACTGTAACACCTTGAATTATGTCCCTGATACTAATGTTCAGCACGGTGGCATCTTACTTCTCACTGATGAAAAAACAAGTCTGGCATGATGGTTCATTGCACTCTGATGCACTCCAGGTCAACTTGGACATTAGCTGATTCCATAAGATGATGGACTGAAACTTGGTATCTACAAAGAGTTGACAGACAGGTTGATACCCTCGAAGAGTTGGAGAATTCACCACGACATCCAAATGGGTTGCCTCCAATGCAGTTGAAGAATCCTGTTAAGTGTAAATGGTGATCTCTCTTGCTCCAAGGCCATGAAGTTTCACTGATCCTTCTGTTACGATCCAATGATGATCATTTGGTCTAGGGGCTCTCAGGATATGAGCTCCATACAGTCAACGGAGACCTGGGGACTTCCAGAACACGAACTTCATACAGTCAACGGAGACCTGGGGGATCACAGAACATGAGCTTTGTGTACTGTGTGTTGAGAAGGAAGGAAGGAACAGAAGCGTATGAGTTTGTAGTATCATCACAAAATATGATAGCATGTTTGGCTGGTCTAACTGTGATGTCATTTGGCTCCATAAGGGAAGGAAAACCTTGCTTGATAATGGTGTTAGTACCTGCACCGAAATGTCGCACCCGATGCAATAAAGAAGTTGACTATCCATAGAACTTGGTTTTCCTTCATCTATACAACTTCTAAAATGTCTTTCAAAGACGAAATCCTTAAGGGAATACCTCCAAGTATGTCAACATCAAGATTTTCTACAATTAGACTTTGGTATCTCTGATTATGTCCTGTTAGTTGAAAGTGGGTTTCTCCTACAACTATCACAAGGGATGTACAACCTGTCAGTACCATGCACAGAATCAGTACCGTGCACAGAGTCAGTACCATGCACAGAGTCAGTACCGTGCACAGAGTCAGTACCATGCACAGAGTCAGTACCGTGCACAGAGTCAGTACCGTGCACAGTCAGTACCGTGCACAGAGTCAGTACCGTGCACAGAGTCAGTACCGTGCACAGAGTCAGTACCGTGCACAGAGTCAGTACCGTGCAAAGAGTCAGTACCGTGCACAGAGTCAGTACCGTGCACAGAGTCAGTACCGTGCACAGAGTCAGTACCGTGCACAGAGTCAGTACCGTGCACATGGGCATCATCCTGTAGCAACAATCTGTCTTGCTTTAGGATCCAATTCTAGTAAGTAGGTGAACACATTCAAGAAGTGGTTAAAGTTCTAGCCTGCAGCCTGCAGAAGGGACAAGTCTTCCTGTTAATATTTCAGCTGTTATGTTTGGGTGAATATGATCGTCAACTTCTTCTTTAGTATTTCACTGAGAAGAAAAGATGACACTTGCAAGATTTCTTGCTTGATCAATGCTAACATTTTTGAAAAAGTTCAAGTCCATACCTCTGCTTGACTAGCTATGACAGGTCCTTATGTATGTGCTGCAACCACAGTAGGACAGTGGTATGTTGTTGTTGTGGAACATGTTCGTCGTCATCAGTGAAGCCATGTGAAGGGTTACTTAGTGACTACATCAACCATGTGACACCATCAATTTGCTATGGATCAAAGTTCTGCTAGCAATAGTGTCTGTATGAGGTTTTGTTGCCAGTTGTCAGATGAGGTAACTGTTTCTGTTTTGGATAAATGCCACTGCTTAGGAGCACAGTATGTTTGAGCCATAGTGATGGATTGTGAAGAGTCATCAGTATTCACCCATTATTTGAATGACTGATGTGGGTATTGACAATACTGCTGCCACCATGCCAGGGTGAAACTACCACCAGTGACAAAGTCATCTTAGACTCTCAAACACTTTGACCAACAATACACATAACACAACACGTATAGTCACAGCAACAATGGCAATCTGAAGAGGCCGAATCAAATGACACTTTCACAACAACTTGTTCACACAGGAGACCTCTGCTGGTGCTTGGTATAACGTCATTCCACAATGGCTGCTTTAAATACCCATTAAAGATTATTCTTTAAAAATTAGCATTTTCCTTGAATATTAAAAAGCATGATTTAAAATGTTCATATAAAAATAAATGTTAAAATGTATGTAAATCATACAATTATTTGTTTGTAAGTCTGCATATATCTAATGCAGAACATGCATAATTTTCTGTTTAATGACTGTTTTCTTAGTTTGTATTATTGACTCCAGACATTATTAACATATTAAAATAAAATAAATGAAACATTTCTTTTTGTGTAACATTGAATATATTTTATAAAAGTCTGATCATTAAGAATAGATTATGAACAAAATTCAATACTTTTTCTCTTTATATATGCATCAATTATTGTCATTATCAATCATAAATCTAAATTAATCATTGCAGATAGTTTCTTAAAGTGCCTGTTTTACTTCCTAATCTAATAAAGAAATCTAATAGCTGAATTAACAATGCGAAAGTCATCCAAATTTATCTGTTCATTGTTGTAATAGTTTGATATTTAATCTGACAGTGGTACCATTCTTTGGTAACGTCATATTGAAAAAATATGTCTTTTTTTTTATGTAATGAAAAAGAAGTCTCTAGGATCATATGACTTTTTGGCTGCCTCCTGAGGGATTCATTACGATGAAATATACAGAAGACGAAAAATTTACACAAGCAGATTGTGAATCTTTTTTTTTTTCAGTATTCTATTTCTCTAATGTAGAAAATGCAATAATGTTGCCGTGGAGATGTGAAATGTATCTGGATTTAGTAGGATCATTGCACAAATGTTCACACTTAATGTACTTCATTACAGCCCTCATGGTATCTGTTAAGTGGTGAATAATCAATTTTTAGTGGGAAAATGCGTAAAAGTAATTTTTATAATGAAGAAGTTACCCATAATATGGCTATCAAATAACGAAAATACTATTGATAAGGCCAGAGTGGGAGACGTTTAGCTTCATGAAGTTTTCACAGATTGTACCATTTTCATCTGTAGCATGAATTTGTGGTTTGTCATTTCAAACAGATTACGAAGCATTTAGTTACAGAGAAAATAATTTCTAATAGTGCAGTTTGATAGTTTTGATATTTTAAGTCAAGTTAAACTTTATTATTTGTAAAACTCCTTTGAGTTATATTTATATTGAACAAAGGGGTATTTTCATGTACAAGATGTTCACTTTTGGATTATTTAAGAACACTTCAAAGCTGCTGTTATATGGACAAATTCTGAAAAAAATTATGTAGTATCTATACATCCGTGTCCCATACAGCATGATCTGGTGTTTTGAGATTAAACCTAAAGGTCTATGCAATATTTTATTTATTTTTTTTCATAATTTTTTTTTATGCTCTCGTTGTGGAAGTGCTATAGTTTCAATTTCTGCCTCTTGTATCATTGCCCTGAAGGATGCACTGGAGACTAGGAGCGTAGACTCAAGGATCAAGTGATCACTATCATATATTCTCCCATATAATCTTGCTATGGGCTGGTAGCGTGTTTCGTGTTAATCTCTTGACACTGAAAACTGACACATCTTTTTTGTGAGAATGTTTTACTTGTCCTTATGTGAGAGATTAAGGGGATTTTTATATATTGAAAGAATAAAAAGGTAAATCACTAACAGCAGAGTGTGGACTGATTGAGATACTTAATATGATTTGAAATATGATTATGTTCATATGTTTACTTTCATAATGAAATGTTATTTTCACACACTGATATTTTCATGCTTCTTTTCACACAGTACAACATTCTTTATTGACAGTATAACACCAGTCCTGTACTAACAGTACAATCTGATACTGGTCAATGTCTTTTTCATTACTCAAGTGATTTTTATAAATGTATTCTCTACCCATATGTCAGAAACTTTTTGTGTATTTAACATTTTCAGTGTGTAATTGATATGCAACAATTATTTTTCAATGCATAATTAGAAATGTTCTATGTGCATTTCACCAGGATGCACATCTTATCTGGGGATCTGTTCCACAATGTCTTTGGATGTTTCTTTGGTGTTTGTCCAACTGATAATCAAATTTGATTTAGTATCATGTGACAGGTGCTATTGTCTTGTCTTCAAGTACGTATGGGAGTTTGGTTTTATGTCACTTCCAACAGTATTCCAACAATATTTGGGTACGTAAGTCCCAAAACATTCAAAGTATATCAATACTTATCAGATTTTAAAACATAGTATTTCTGTTATGTCAAAATCTTGCTCCAATCGCCACAGCCAAGATACTGTAAGTTCTCATGTTTCCTTCAGTTGATGGCGATCAATAGCCCATTTTCATGTTGTAACATCCTAAATAGTTTATAACTTTATGTTATATGCTAGTTTCAATCTCTAAGTGTCATACACTAGTTGTTTTACTGTCCTTTGGTGACCAATTTCATGAGATAAAATTAAATGTTTCTTGTTTTAGTCATGATGTGGCTGAAATATTGCCGTGACTTAAACTTCAACCCACTCATTCGCTCCAGAAATATCATGCGAAAAATGGGCTTGGCAGATTGTACCCTGAATGTCCCACTGCCCTCTTCCAGTAAGTGAAAATGATTGAGTGAAGGATTTTTAATCGCTTCGCTACCCCATCATCTTTGAGAGGAAGAAACAGAAAAAGAAGATGAATGTAACAATGAGAACAGAAGGAAGGAGACAGAAAAAGAAGATGAATGTAACAGTGAGAACAGAAGGAAGGAAACAGAAAAAGAAGATGAATGTAACAATGAGAACAGAAGGAAGGAAACAGAAAAAGAAGATGAATGTAACAATGAGAACAGAAGGAAGGAAACAGAAAAAGAAGATGAATATAACAGTGAGAACAGAAGGAAGGAAACAGAAAAAGATGAATATAACAGTGAGAACAGAAGGAAGGAAACAGAAAAAGAAGATGAATGTAACAGTGAGAACAGAAGGAAGGAAACAGAAAAAGAAGATGAATATAACAATGAGAACAGAAGGAAGGAAACAGAAAAAGAAGATGAATGTAACAATGAGAACAGAAGGAAGGAAACAGAAAAAGAAGATGAATGTAACAGTGAGAACAGAAGGAAGGAAACAGAAAAAGAAGATGAATGTAACAATGAGAACAGAAGGAAGGAAACAGAAAAAGAAGATGAATGTAACAGTGAGAACAGAAGGAAGGAAACAGAAAAAGAAGATGAATGTAACAATGAGAACAGAAGGAAGGAAACAGAAAAAGAAGATGAATGTAACAATGAGAACAGAAGGAAGGAAACAGAAAAAGAAGATGAATGTAACAATGAGAACAGAAGGAAGGAAACAGAAAAAGAAGATGAATGTAACAGTGAGAACAGAAGGAAGGAAACAGAAAAAGAAGATGAATGTAACAATGAGAACAGAAGGAAGGAAACAGAAAAAGAAGATGAATGTAACAGTGAGAACAGAAGGAAGGAAACAGAAAAAGATGAATGTAACAGTGAGAACAGAAGGAAGGAAACAGAAAAAGAAGATGAATGTAACAGTGAGAACAGAAGGAAGGAAACAGAAAAAGAAGATGAATGTAACAATGAGAACAGAAGGAAGGAAACAGAAAAAGAAGATGAATGTAACAATGAGAACAGAAGGAAGGAAACAGAAAAAGAAGATGAATATAACAATGAGAACAGAAGGAAGGAAACAGAAAAAGATGAATGTAACAGTGAGAACAGAAGG